>NC_142512.1:5447500-5487500 GCF_057876585.1 Rhinolophus sinicus | reverse complement strand
GTCCACCCGTCGTTCCCTTCGCCTTCGCCCTCGCCCTCGCCCTCGCCCTCGCCCTCGCCCTCGCCCTCGCCCTCGCCCTCGCCCTCGCCCTCGCCCTCGCCCTCTCCACCTCCTCCCGTCCGCATGGACGTGATCTTTCCCTGGGTTTTTTCTTTTCACCCACCCCACGCCCGCGTCACTGCTTTTTTTTAATTTTTTTAATTTTTTTTTTGCTTTTCCATACACAGCCTGGGACACGATAAATATGTACCTGTCTGCCTGTGAAACTTAAACCCCGCCACGCTCACGTTTTTTTCTTTCGTGCTGCTGCTGCTGCTGCTGCTGCTGCTGCTGCTGCTGCTGCTGGTGGTGGTGGTGGTGGTTTTTTTAAACATTTTTCTTTAACATTTTTTTTTAAGACATATTTAAAATTAGCTTCAGGTACACGAATCAATATAATACACATTTACCATCTGTATCCCTCACACAGTGACAACCCCGCTCCTCCCACGCTCACCGTTTTTATGACTCGTCTACATTTGACGGCGGCGGCGTCGACCCCGAAACCGAGCGACCCGAGTGAAATGTCGCCGTCCTCTCGCAAAGGGTGCGCGACGGATGGACTCCCGATGATGATGAGGGCGGAGGGACGTGTTTCCGTCCGTGGAAATGGCTGAATCCGCACCGGAGTCGCTGGGACCGGGCGGGCGCCTCGGGGATGAGACGATCTCCCGGGCCGCCCTGGAGGCCTCAACCGGCGAAGGTGGAGCGCGGGGTAGGCCGTCCGTCGACGCGCGGCAAACGTCCCCGTCTCAGGGGCGTTCGGAGAGAAAAGTTTCCAAGGCCGGGTCGCTTCCGCTACGGGGGCATCCCCCGCCCGCTGCGCCCCGGCCCTGAAACGCGGGTCCCGCGCCGCATCGGGACGAGGCCGAACTCCCCTGTCGGTCGGTCGGTCGGTCGGTCGGTCGGTCGGTCGTCCCGTCCGTCCCGGAGATCACTGATCCGTCGTCCTGCCCTGCGACCGTGGTGCTGGGAGTCGGGCGCCAGCCGACTTGGGGGCCGGGCGATCTTTTTCTGGCCTCCCTCCCGGTGAGGTCGACCGAGAGGAGCGGGGCCGAGGTGGGTGGGTGGGTGTGGGGGCGGGGCCGAGGTGGGTGTGGGGGCGGGGCCGGGGCCGCGCATGGCCGGAAGAAGGGCGTGGGGCGCGGGAGAGGGGTGGCGGGAGGCGGGTGTGCGCAGCCTGCGCGCGTCCGGGAGCGGGGCGCGGTTTACAGGGAGGTGTGGATGGTACTCGGAACAGCGGTGACTGACAATCGTTAGCACGAAATACGCCATCGTTTATGGATCACACCGAGAAGGGCCTACGTGTACCTATGTGATGAACTATCCCCGTGACCGTCGTTCGCCGTTGTCCGCACCACACGGAAAGTCTTCCCTCTGGCCACGAAGGGTGTTTATTTCTCCGGTGGACCGAAGAGAACGACAGAGGGGCTCTCCGCCCGAAAGCCCGAAGCGCGCCCCTGGGACGACCGGCCCCGGAAAGCGAGGGTCTGGACCGAACTGGCAGCCTCGCTCGTTTTTTGTTTGTTTGTTCGATTGTTCTTTTCCTCGTTTTCTTTTTTCCCACCTCCCCGCCTCCCCCCACAACAGACGACGCCCCACCCCGTTGCCGCGCCCTCCCCCCCCCCCCCCCCCCCCCCGACTAGAGTTCCTGAGCGACGGGGGAGTGACAGAAAACATTCCTCTCCCCCCCGCCCCCCATCGAATACGTAGAACGCCCCTCTTCTAGTCAGCCGTCCCTCCTCCAGCTTCCCCGGCCCCCGGCAACTACTTCTATTTTGAACGGAAATCCCCACCCACCCCCAAACCCGCACCCCCACTCTGGGCACCAGAAAGCTTTCTCGTTCCTCCACCACCACCACCACCACCACCACCACCACCACCACCACCACCACCACCACCACCACCACCGCCACCACACACTTCGATTTGAGTCTGTCCTATGCGGGGGGGCGGGGCGGGGCGGGGCGGGGGGGGGGGGAGATGTGTCCTACACGACTAGGTTGAGAAACAACGGCTTGAATCCGAGTGAGTGAGTGTGTGTGTGTGTGTGTGTGTGTGTGTGTGTGTGTGCCGAAGAAGGCGGTGGGGAAAGACAAAAACAAATAACTTTTCAGAACAATACCCATGGCCAGTGTCATTAACTGACTAGCTCCTCCTTAGCCGTCTCTGCTCTCTCCTCCCTCCCTCCCTCCCTCCCTCCCTCCCTCCCTCCCTCCCTCCCTCCCTCCCTCCCTCCCTCCCGTCCCCGAACCCCACCACCGAAGAAGTGAGTGAATGGAGAAGTAAGGCGACTCAAAAGTCACACCTGATTCAAAGTGTCGATGCTGTGAAGGGCTTTTAGATGCTAGAGCTCGCCCCGCCTGCCTCGCCTTTGGAACGGCAGCGCCTACGCCTACTGTCACGGAGGAATGACCTTCATTCGCCCCGACGGGAAGAAAATATTCCCTTTGGCCGAACCCTGGCTTTTCACACTGCAGATGACCCCCTGTGACAGGCGCAGGGAGCAGCTCCCTGACTCCGATTCGGGGAGACGGTGCTTTGGTGTGTGTGCGCGCGTGCGTGCGCGCGCGCGGCGGCCCAAGGGTGGTAAAACCAGACACCGCCTATCATTCATTGATCGTTTTAACCGTTTCTGAGTGTACGGTTCGCTGGCATGGGGTCCCTTCACGTCCTTGTGGAGGACACACGAAGGGGCCGCAGACTAAACCTGAAAAGCCCGGGGCGGGGGTGGGGGAGGGGACGGCGGCCTGTCAGCCTCTACGGAATCGGAGGGCCGAGATGAACCGCACGGGACGGTCCGAACGTGAAACCTCCTGACTGAAAGAGGGTGGGTCGTGGCTGGCCGGCCGTCAAACCTTTGGCCTGTGGCTTCCTTGACAGAGGTCGATCTGTACCCGAAGGGAGCCTGCCCGTCTATTGTCTTTTGGAGACGACGTACATACACACGCCCTTGGAATGTCAGAGTCATCCTTTTTCCGGATGCCCTCGGGGCGCGACCCGACGCACCCGGACCCGGGAGGCCTGGGAACCTCTCCTTGCGATCTCGTTTCCCCGAACACCATCTCCGTGCCCGGTGGTACGCGTTCGGGATTCCCTGTCGCGTGTTCGCGCGTCTAAAAGAAGTACGTGTCTCTCTGTTTTGCTTTTTATCATCCGTTCCCCGAGATCTCCCCGCGGGTGGACCTCACGTGACCCTCCTTCCGTTCCCCCGCCCCGCCCCCGTTGATCGCGATGGAGAAAAGGAAGCCGAGGAGGGAAGGGACTGCCGTTCCCCGGAGCGCTTTCCGAATCCGTTGAGGTTTTCCTTCCCGGCCTTCACGGTCACTTTGGCTCAAAGAATCACCGTGGCTCACGGAAACTCGTGAACGTTCGGAAGTCCGGTCTCCTGAACTCTGTTAGTTAGCTTTTGATGATTGATTGATTCATTCATTCATTCATTCATTCATTCATTCATTCATTCTTTTTTTTTTTTTTTTTTTTTTTTTTTTCATTTCGGTGTTATAGTTTATTTAGCCCAGTGTAACCAAATTATTATCATGTGGACATAAAATCATATTTGAAGTTATTCGCGAGGTTATCTTGCACTCTTCTCTTAACGCTAAACCTTCAGAACGCAGTCTGTCCGTTACCACTACAGCCCATCTCCTTTCGGTCTAGGCACACTTCAAGGGCTCCACAACCTCGTGTGGCCGGTAGCTGCTGTGCTGGACAGAGCTGATCTAACCAACCGCGTCACGGCTCTAAGAATCTTGGAAAGGTACTTTCCTTTGGCTGCTCTTTTCACGTGTTCTTCCTTGAAGGCGGACCGCTGGCTTTTACATCTCTCGGGATACCCTACCTGACCGGCACTGGATACCGTGAATGCGTGACTATCTAATTTACTTCCGTGCCCCTTAAATCCCCCCACCCAAACGCGTATTTAAGCCTGAACGCCCAAGACTCCAATGCGATCTCTTTGATATCTTAAAGTGAGCTGCTGAAACCATTCGGGAAGCTATACAGCTTTAGTTGGCCGGTCGTTTCCACATCACCTCGGTGCTGCTGCAGGAGTTCACTGAAAGCCAAGACCGCAAACTTTGTCATCCTTTGACTTCAAAAAGTCAATGTGTCGCTGAGCGCCTGCGGCCGGCCCGAGCCGAGTTGCTCGGTAACGTTTGGGACAGACGCCCAGACGCCACCGTGCAGTAAACCGGGCCCTTTTCCCTCGAGCAGGAGGAAGTGGGGACCCGTGGCGGAGCGGGAAGGGAGGGGTTCCTTCCCAGCCCCGGTCCTGCTGTCATGCACACCCACGAGTCAAGGGGGCTTGGTCTCCTTTATGGCACCCGCCTGCGGTAAGCACGGTGGGCCTCTGCCCCAGCACCTCCACCCATGTCACCTTCAGCCCGGGCTTCCCTTCGTACCTCAAGGAACCTCCCGGGGTACAAGTCTGAGCGCTGTTCTTTGAGGAGCTCGAGAGGTCCCCGAAGATGAACTGGCCTCCTCCCCTTCCAACTTAACCTCAGCTCTCAGCTCCCAGCTCCCAACCTCCAGGACTCTTCTGTCAGCACGAGGGCCTCGCTATCAAAATCATCAACTCTCGGCCTCACCTCTTCTTTCTCTGGGCAGGGCTGTGCTTGTGAGGCCTTCCAGGATCTCCTTCCTTCCTTCCTTCCTTCCTTCCTTCCTTCCTTCCTTCCTTCCTTCCTTCCTGTCCTCCCTCCCTGTCCTCCCTCCCTGTCCTCCCTCCCTGTCCTCCCTCCCTCCTTGTCGGAGCCTGCCGACGAGACGAACGGTTCCTGAAGTGGGGAGTGAGGATTGAGAAAAAATTGGACAAGAGACAAAGATGGGATCGGGAGGGCGAGCAGTTCTGACTAGACTGCTGCCCCTACTTTATTTTTCAGCTTTCTTTTATACACACAGAAACAAGAAGGTTACATAAAGCGGCTGAGGCAGCAAGTACAGATTAGTTATGTTTTCTCAAAGTTTGGCCCTGACTGTTCTTAGACCTTTAGATATTTTCCCATTCCCAGGGTAGCAGGTGTCTGTTTGTTCTTTATGCTTATCGGAGTTCCCCTTAGCGATCCTCCCAAATTCTGCTTGAAGTTACATTTTCTTAACCCTTAATGCTCCGGCTCCCTACATATCCCCCTTTTTTATTTTTATTTTTTGAGATCGTGTCTGGCTTAGGTAGTCAGTACAGACATTCTCACTTACCCGTCATTGGATATCGATCATCAAAGCGATCGACTCCTGTCTTAGGTTGTAAAAACGCTTACTGATCATTACCCGTCATTGGCTACCGATCTCCTTTGGGGTTAGACAGGGGCAGTGGCTTTTGGTTTATTAGCCATGTGGAGCCTTATTTTGTGAATTTCTCCATAAATATCTGTGACTGTCCCCATCACAGCTTTTGCGATGCAGGGGAGGAAACACAGTATCAGGAGGATCACAACAAGTGGAATTACAAGGGGGGGCCATAATTTGAAGCATTGAAGAGTATGATGGAAATACATTGTGAAAACTAGAGACAAGTTTGTTGAGAGTATCAGCTATACCTGTATTTAAAGGAGAGGCCTCTTGCAGTGTCAAGACCTCTTTATGAAACTGGATAAGATCAAGAGTAACATTTTTTCTTACACGGTCTGTGAGACTCATACCTCATAGCAGAAAAATGTTTATTCCACTCACCCTTTGTCTGTTAACAGCCGAAGCATAAAGTCCCATGATGTCTTACCTTCTCAGGGTCAAGTCACTCATATTGTAACAGCTCTGTTGAGATAAGTGGAGAGAACTGATCTTCATTGCCCTCATGACTTCTCTCACAATCAGGTGAGAGAGGAAAGCCAGAGACAGCAGTGGCTTTTGCCAGGCAGGGGGAAGGGGAGGAAAGGCTCCTTTTTGGGTCTTCTAAGGCAGCTCATTGGGGGTCCCCACTCGGTTCCGCCTGGCTTAGGTTGTATCTCCCGTGAGATATCTTACCCGTCTTTGGCTGCGAACCATCTTTTGGGGACCAGACAGAGAGACATGAGGTGTAAACACAAGGATGGAACAGAGTCCCAGAAAGGCACAGTCTTACAGACTCTTCTTTCCTTAAGGAAAGACATGGGGGGGACAGTCGGCTAGGCTGTTGTGTGACTACATCTCCCCCTTTTTTGTTTTTGAAGCATGAGAAACACAGAACGTGCAGTTGTTTCATTTACAGCCCGTTGGAGGGCTATTTGTCCACATCTGAGGACTATGTAAAACAAACAGAACAATAAACAGAACAGCAATATCCCCAGCAAACCCTCTACCCAAAGTCTTTATCCATTTAACAGGGTCTGAAGTGGAAAGTCCTTCTGCAGCTGCGGAAAGTGAGCTTTCCCACACCCTAGGGGCGTGGATGGGTATCTATAGATGTCTCTTTTTCTGTGGGCTGTCGTTCACGGTATGGTTTAACACCGACCAGGAATTCACAAAGGTTTTTTTTTTCCGGACCTGGAGAAATACAAGCAAAGCCTCTTCCCCGTGTTATCTCGCGGGGAGAAGTAGGATCAGCTTTCCCACGTAATATTTTAAACAAAGGTTGTAATTCACCGGTTGTCAACTGCAACTGAGGTCTAATCCAGTTAATGTCTCCCAGTAGCTTTTGGAAATCATTTAACGTTTTTAAACAATCTCGCCGGATTTGTATTTTTTGAGGCACAATGGCCTGAGGCATTAAACAATATCCCAGATAAGAGTAAGGAGGCACTTGCTGAATTTTTTTGGGGGGGGGCTATAACTAGCCCATAATTGTGGAGCTTTTTTGTAAATGAGCAAAAGCAGCAAGCAACTTTGGTTCACAAGAGTGGGCAAGAAGTATGTCATCCGTGTAGTGGATGATGTAAATATCTGAAAATGTCCTTTGGGTAGGTTCTATTGCAGCTGATACAAATTTTTGACACAATGTAGGGCTACTAGCCATTCTCTGAGGTAGCACTAGCCAATGATATCTCTTAAAAGGTTTTTGTAAATTAACAGAAGGAACACTGAAAGCAAATCTAGGGCAGTCATCAGGATTTAAAGGTATAGTATAAAAACAATCTTTTCAGTCCAAAACAATTTTATATGTGTTTTTTGGTGTGGCTGCAGGACAGGGCAAGCCTGTCTGTAAGGCTCCCATTAATTTCATGGTTTTATTAACTTTTTGTAAATCTTGTCATAATCTCTATCTACCAGATTTTTTCTTAATAACAAAAATGGGAGAATTCCAGGGAGAATTGGAGGAAGCAATGTGTCCCTTTTTAACTTGCTCCTGTACTAGCAGCTTGGCGGCTTGAATCTTTTTCTGTTGATAGGGGCCTCGGGCAGTGGATCTAGCCCTGCAACTACACTTGGAGGAGAGCTTCATTGTAACCTAGGCTTCTATTCTGATTGAGCTTCTAATAAAGGCCCAGTCTGTCGAGCCTGAACTAACTGCATTTGAACAGAGAGGGAAGTGAGTGCAGCTTGTAATCTTTGCACCTCTGCTTCCAAGGGGGATCCAGTTTGGGTTGGTCATTTTTAGAGTATCTGATTCCTTTATGTCTAGGATCGATCACATCCCTAACCAAATTCCATAAGGAAAAAGTGTCTACTGGTACTTCAGAGGGTCCATGAGCATCATAATATCCCTGCAAATGCTCTCTTACCTTTTCCCAAGTTTCTAAGTTTAAAGTCCCTTCTTCTGGGAACCAGGGACATATTTGTACTACAAACTCTAAGAATCGAAGCAACGTGCTTCACTGGTTTTAATTCCTCTAGTTTTTAGCATGCTCCTTAATATGTGGGTAAACAGCCTTTTACTGTTCCCCTGTCCCATTTTATTTTACTCCCGACTATGGTATCTCACCGCTTTCGCCAACCTTATTTGACGCGTCTCATTTGCAAGCGGTGTCCTTCACTGATTCCCCAGTATTCGGGTCCCTGTTCGGGCGCCACTTGTCGGAGCCTGCCGACGAGACGAACGGTCCCTGAAGTGGGGAGTGAGGATTGAGAAAAAAATAGACAAGAGACAAAGATGGGATCGGGAGGGCGAGCAGTTCTAATTAGACTGCAGCGCCTACTTTATTTTTCAGCTTTCTTTTATACACACAGAAACAAGAAGGTTACATAAAGCGGCTGAGGCAGCAAGTACAGATTAGTTATGTTTTCTCAAAGTTTGGCCCTGACTGTTCTTAGACCTTTAGATATTTTCCCATTCCCAGGGTAGCAGGTGTCTGTTTGTTCTTTATGCTTATCGGAGTTCCCCTTAGCGATCCTCCCAAACTCTGCTTGAAGTTACATTTTCTTAACCCTTAATGCTCCGGCTCCCTACACCTCCTTCCTGGATAATTGCCACCCTGCAGACATGTTTCTACCTTGGTTCTGACTCACACTCATTACGTTGCAGTGTGAACTCTGCCTCGGTCATCTGCTGCCTGGATCACTGAAAACAATCCAGATCTCTTCCCATCCGGACAACTGCTACCACCTCTCCGAAATTAGCTATTAGGAGTGTAAGGCTTTCTTGTCCCACCCATCCATCCAAACACAACATGGGTGAAAGGAGAAGTCCAGCACGCCCAGTCACTCACTCATGCATTCTAAACTGCCCTCGGGGGGCTTCCTGATGTAGAAAAGCTGACGGACAAGTTCACGAGCACTTAGTGATGCAACGAGATAAATGCCAAGTTGGGAGACAGCTTCACTGACTTCTGCTGTCCGACGTTGGCAGTAAGGAGGATGGCAAAATTTGAGGTTCTTCACTTCTTGACGCAGCAGTTATGGATCGGACAATAAACAAGAGAAATAAGTAAAACGTCACAGGACGTCGGATAGCGATGAGTGCCAAGGAGAGAATACATTGTAGAAGGGGGACATGAATGCATTCTATGAAAGTACGTTCTCAAAGGAACAGTCAGGAAGGTATCTGTCACGATATTAATCGGGAAATACAGTTCGAACGCACAGAACCTGCCTGCAGAAATGCGGCTCATCTTGGCGGGAGCAAACAGGCTGGGATGTGGCTCAGATAGCATTCTGTAAAGTGGGCTTCCATTTCCTCATCTGTGAAATGGGGGGTGGGGAGGGAGGGAGGGAGGGAGCGAGCTCCCACTTAATAAACAGTTCAGCTATTCTAAGAAGCAGGTACTGAGAGACGATTGGGTGTGCAAGAGCACGTTCTAGGGAAAACACTGGGGAGAGAAAGATGGAGTGCGAGCCAGAGGAGGATGGGGAGCTGGCATATCCACGGAGCGGGCCTGACCCTGTGCGGCAGAGAAGTGTGGCAGGGACAGTCTAACGCCACGGTGCGCTTCACTCCCGGCCAAGCGGGCAGAGAACCCCCAAGCCACAGTGGCCTGGCTGGCTGTGGGGAGAAGGCAGGCCGCCCAGAGCTGTTGGTGGGTCTCAGAGCACAGCTCAGCACAGCACAGCTCAGCACAGCACAGCTCAGTTCAGCACAGCTCAGCTCAGCAGAGCACAGCACAGCACAGCTCATCTCAGCACAGCACAGCACAGCTCAGCTCAGCTCAGCTCAGCTCAGCACAGCACAGCACAGCACAGCACAGCACAGCACACCTCAGCACAGCACAGCTCAGGATAGCACAGCACAGCACAGCACAGCACAGCACAGCGCACCACAGCACAGCTCGTCTCAGCACAGCACAGCTCAGCACCACAGCAAAACTGACCACAGCACAGCACAGCACAGCACAGCTCAGGACAGCACAGCGCACCACAGCACAGCTCGTCTCAGCACAGCACAGCTCAGCACCACAGCAAAACTGACCACAGCACAGGACAGCACAGCACAGCACAGGACAGGACAGGACAGCACAGCACAGCACAGCACAGCACAGCACAGCACAGCTCAGCTCAGCAGAGCACAGCACAGCACAGCTCATCTCAGCACAGCACAGCACAGCACAGCTAAGGACAGCACAGCACAGCTCAGTTCAGCACAGCTCAGCTCAGCAGACCACAGCACAGCACAGCTCATCTCAGCACAGCACAGCACAGCACAGCTCAGCTCAGCTCAGCTCAGCTCAGCTCAGCACAGCACAGCACAGCTCAGGACAGCACAGCACAGCACAGCACAGCACAGCACAGCACAGGACAGCACAGCACAGCACAGGACAGCACAGCACAGCACAGCACAGCACAGCTAAGGACAGCACAGCACAGCTCAGTTCAGCACAGCTCAGCTCAGCAGAGCACAGCACAGCACAGCTCATCTCAGCACAGCACAGCACAGCACAGCACAGCACAGCACAGCACAGCTCAGCTCAGCTCAGCTCAGCTCAGCTCAGCTCAGCACAGCACAGCACAGCTCAGGACAGCACAGCACAGCACAGCACAGCACAGCACAGCACAGCACAGGACAGCACAGCACAGCACAGCACAGCACAGCACAGCTCAGGACAGCACAGTGCACCACAGCACAGCTCGTCTCAGCACAGCACAGCTCAGCACCACAGCAAAACCGACCACAGCACAGGACAGCACAGCACAGCACAGCACAGCACAGCACAGCACAGGACAGCACAGCACAGCACAGCACAGCACAGCACAGCACAGGACAGCACAGCACAGCACAGCACAGCACAGCTAAGGACAGCACAGCACAGCTCAGTTCAGCACAGCTCAGCTCAGCAGAGCACAGCACAGCACAGCTCATCTCAGCACAGCACAGCACAGCTCAGCTCAGCTCAGCTCAGCTCAGCTCAGCACAGCACAGCACAGCTCAGGACAGCACAGCACAGCACAGCACAGCACAGCACAGTACAGCACAGCACAGGACAGCACAGCACAGCACAGCACAGCTCAGGACAGCACAGCGCACCACAGCACAGCTCGTCTCAGCACAGCACAGCTCAGCACCACAGCAAAACCGACCACAGCACAGGACAGCACAGCACAGCACAGCACAGCACAGCACAGCACAGGACAGCACAGCACAGCACAGCACAGCACAGCACAGCACAGCACGGCACGGCACGGCACGGCACGGCACGGCACGGCACAGCACAGGACAGCACAGCACAGCACAGGACAGCACAGCACAGCACAGCACAGCTAAGGACAGCACAGCACAGCACAGCACAGGACAGCACAGCACAGCACAGCACAGCACAGCACAGCACAGCACAGGACAGCACAGCACAGCACAGCACAGCACAGCTAAGGACAGCACAGCACAGCTCAGTTCAGCACAGCTCAGCTCAGCAGAGCACAGCACAGCACAGCTCATCTCAGCACAGCACAGCACAGCACAGCACAGCACAGCTCAGCTCAGCTCAGCTCAGCTCAGCTCAGCACAGCACAGCACAGCTCAGGACAGCACAGCACAGCACAGCACAGCACAGCACAGCACAGCACAGCACAGGACAGCACAGCACAGCACAGCACAGCACAGCACAGCTCAGGACAGCACAGCGCACCACAGCACAGCTCGTCTCAGCACAGCACAGCTCAGCACCACAGCAAAACCGACCACAGCACAGGACAGCACAGCACAGCACAGCACAGCACAGCACAGCACAGGACAGCACAGCACAGCACAGCACAGCACAGCACAGGACAGCACAGCACAGCACAGCACAGCACAGCTAAGGACAGCACAGCACAGCTCAGTTCAGCACAGCTCAGCTCAGCAGAGCACAGCACAGCACAGCTCATCTCAGCACAGCACAGCACAGCTCAGCTCAGCTCAGCTCAGCTCAGCTCAGCACAGCACAGCACAGCTCAGGACAGCACAGCACAGCACAGCACAGCACAGTACAGCACAGCACAGGACAGCACAGCACAGCACAGCACAGCTCAGGACAGCACAGCGCACCACAGCACAGCTCGTCTCAGCACAGCACAGCTCAGCACCACAGCAAAACCGACCACAGCACAGGACAGCACAGCACAGCACAGCACAGCACAGCACAGCACAGCACAGGACAGCACAGCACAGCACAGCACAGCACAGGACAGCACAGCACAGCACAGCACAGCACAGCACAGCACAGCACAGGACAGCACAGCACAGCACAGGACAGCACAGCACAGCACAGCACAGCTAAGGACAGCACAGCACAGCACAGCACAGGACAGCACAGCACAGCACAGCACAGCACAGCACAGCACAGCACAGGACAGCACAGCACAGCACAGCACAGCACAGCTAAGGACAGCACAGCACAGCTCAGTTCAGCACAGCTCAGCTCAGCAGAGCACAGCACAGCACAGCTCATCTCAGCACAGCACAGCACAGCACAGCACAGCACAGCACAGCTCAGCTCAGCTCAGCTCAGCACAGCACAGCACAGCTCAGGACAGCACAGCACAGCACAGCACAGCACAGCACAGCACAGCACAGCACAGGACAGCACAGCACAGCACAGCACAGCTCAGGACAGCACAGCGCACCACAGCACAGCTCGTCTCAGCACAGCACAGCTCAGCACCACAGCAAAACCGACCACAGCACAGGACAGCACAGCACAGCACAGCACAGCACAGCACAGCACAGCACAGCACAGGACAGCACAGCACAGCACAGCACAGCACAGCACAGCACAGCACAGCACAGGACAGCACAGCACAGCACAGCTAAGGACAGCACAGCACAGCTCAGTTCAGCACAGCTCAGCTCAGCAGAGCACAGCACAGCACAGCTCATCTCAGCACAGCACAGCACAGCTCAGCTCAGCTCAGCTCAGCTCAGCTCAGCACAGCACAGCACAGCTCAGGACAGCACAGCACAGCACAGCACAGCACAGTACAGCACAGCACAGGACAGCACAGCACAGCACAGCACAGCTCAGGACAGCACAGCGCACCACAGCACAGCTCGTCTCAGCACAGCACAGCTCAGCACCACAGCAAAACCGACCACAGCACAGGACAGCACAGCACAGCACAGCACAGCACAGCACAGCACAGCACAGGACAGCACAGCACAGCACAGCACAGCACAGCACAGCACAGGACAGCACAGCACAGCACAGCACAGCACAGCACAGGACAGCACAGCACAGCACAGGACAGCACAGCACAGCACAGCACAGCTAAGGACAGCACAGCACAGCACAGCACAGGACAGCACAGCACAGCACAGCACAGCACAGCACAGCACAGCACAGCACAGCACAGGACAGCACAGCACAGCACAGCACAGCACAGCTAAGGACAGCACAGCACAGCACAGCACAGCACAGCACAGCACAGGACAGCACAGCACAGCACAGCACAGGACAGCACAGGACAGCACAGCACAGCACAGCACAGCACAGCACAGGACAGCACAGCACAGCTAAGGACAGCACAGCACAGCACAGCACAGGACAGCACAGCACAGCACAGCACAGCACAGCACAGCACAGGACAGCACAGCACAGCACAGCACAGCACAGGACAGCACAGCACAGCACAGCACAGCACAGCACAGCACAGCACAGCTCAGGACAGCACAGCTCAGGACAGCACAGCACAGCACAGCACAGCACAGGACAGCACAGCACAGCACAGCGCAGGACAGCACAGCACAGCACAGGACAGCACAGCACAGCACAGCACAGCTCAGGACAGCACAGCGCACCACAGCACAGCTCGTCTCAGCACAGCACAGCTCAGCACCACAGCAAAACCGACCACAGCACAGGACAGCACAGCACAGCACAGCACAGCACAGCACAGCACAGCACAGGACAGCACAGCACAGCACAGCACAGCACAGCACAGCACAGGACAGCACAGCACAGCACAGCACAGCACAGGACAGCACAGCACAGCACAGCACAGCACAGCACAGCACAGCACAGCTCAGGGCAGCACAGCACAGCTCAGGACAGCACAGCTCAGGACAGCACAGCTCAGGACAGCACAGCACAGCACAGCACAGCACAGGACAGCACAGCACAGCACAGCGCAGGACAGCACAGCACAGCACAGTACAGCACAGCACAGGACAGCACAGCACAGCACAGCACAGCTCAGGACAGCACAGCGCACCACAGCACAGCTCGTCTCAGCACAGCACAGCTCAGCACCACAGCAAAACCGACCACAGCACAGGACAGCACAGCACAGCACAGCACAGCACAGCACAGCACAGCACAGCACAGCACAGCACAGCACAGGACAGCACAGCACAGCACAGCACAGCACAGCACAGCACAGGACAGCACAGCACAGCACAGGACAGCACAGCACAGCACAGCACAGCTAAGGACAGCACAGCACAGCACAGCACAGGACAGCACAGCACAGCACAGCACAGCACAGCACAGCACAGCACAGGACAGCACAGCACAGCACAGCACAGCACAGCTAAGGACAGCACAGCACAGCTCAGTTCAGCACAGCTCAGCTCAGCAGAGCACAGCACAGCACAGCTCATCTCAGCACAGCACAGCACAGCACAGCACAGCACAGCACAGCTCAGCTCAGCTCAGCTCAGCACAGCACAGCACAGCTCAGGACAGCACAGCACAGCACAGCACAGCACAGCACAGCACAGCACAGCACAGGACAGCACAGCACAGCACAGCACAGCTCAGGACAGCACAGCGCACCACAGCACAGCTCGTCTCAGCACAGCACAGCTCAGCACCACAGCAAAACCGACCACAGCACAGGACAGCACAGCACAGCACAGCACAGCACAGCACAGCACAGCACAGCACAGGACAGCACAGCACAGCACAGCACAGCACAGCACAGCACAGCACAGCACAGCACAGGACAGCACAGCACAGCACAGCTAAGGACAGCACAGCACAGCTCAGTTCAGCACAGCTCAGCTCAGCAGAGCACAGCACAGCACAGCTCATCTCAGCACAGCACAGCACAGCTCAGCTCAGCTCAGCTCAGCTCAGCTCAGCACAGCACAGCACAGCTCAGGACAGCACAGCACAGCACAGCACAGCACAGTACAGCACAGCACAGGACAGCACAGCACAGCACAGCACAGCTCAGGACAGCACAGCGCACCACAGCACAGCTCGTCTCAGCACAGCACAGCTCAGCACCACAGCAAAACCGACCACAGCACAGGACAGCACAGCACAGCACAGCACAGCACAGCACAGCACAGGACAGCACAGCACAGCACAGCACAGCACAGCACAGCACAGGACAGCACAGCACAGCACAGCACAGCACAGCACAGGACAGCACAGCACAGCACAGGACAGCACAGCACAGCACAGCACAGCTAAGGACAGCACAGCACAGCACAGCACAGGACAGCACAGCACAGCACAGCACAGCACAGCACAGCACAGCACAGCACAGCACAGGACAGCACAGCACAGCACAGCACAGCACAGCTAAGGACAGCACAGCACAGCACAGCACAGCACAGCACAGCACAGGACAGCACAGCACAGCACAGCACAGGACAGCACAGGACAGCACAGCACAGCACAGCACAGCACAGCACAGGACAGCACAGCACAGCTAAGGACAGCACAGCACAGCACAGCACAGGACAGCACAGCACAGCACAGCACAGCACAGCACAGCACAGGACAGCACAGCACAGCACAGCACAGCACAGGACAGCACAGCACAGCACAGCACAGCACAGCACAGCACAGCACAGCTCAGGACAGCACAGCTCAGGACAGCACAGCACAGCACAGCACAGCACAGGACAGCACAGCACAGCACAGCACAGCACAGCACAGCACAGCACAGCTCAGGACAGCACAGCTCAGGACAGCACAGCACAGCACAGCACAGCACAGGACAGCACAGCACAGCACAGCGCAGGACAGCACAGCACAGCACAGGACAGCACAGCACAGCACAGCACAGCACAGGACAGCACAGCACAGCACAGCACAGCACAGCACAGGACAGCACAGCACAGCACAGCACAGCACAGGACAGCACAGGACAGCACAGCACAGCACAGCACAGCACAGCACAGGACAGCACAGGACAGCACAGCACAGGACAGCACAGGACAGCACAGCACAGCACAGCACAGCACAGCACAGCACAGGACAGCACAGCACAGCACAGGACAGCACAGCACAGCACAGCACAGCACAGCACAGCACAGCACAGGACAGCACAGGACAGCACAGCACAGGACAGCACAGGACAGCACAGCACAGCACAGCACAGCACAGCACAGCACAGGACAGCACAGCACAGCTCAGCACCACAGCAAAACCGACCACAGCACAGGACAGCACAGCACAGCACAGCACAGCACAGCACAGCACAGGACAGCACAGCACAGCACAGCACAGCACAGCACAGCACAGCACAGCACAGGACAGCACAGCACAGGACAGCACAGGACAGCACAGCTCAGGACAGCACAGCACAGCACAGCACAGCACAGGACAGCACAGCACAGCACAGCGCAGGACAGCACAGCACAGCACAGGACAGCACAGCTAAGGACAGCACAGCACAGCACAGCACAGGACAGCACAGCACAGCACAGCACAGCACAGCACAGGACAGCACAGCACAGCACAGCACAGCACAGCACAGCACAGGACAGCACAGCACAGCACAGCACAGCACAGCACAGCACAGGACAGCACAGCACAGCACAGGACAGCACAGCACAGCACAGCACAGCACAGCACAGCACAGGACAGCACAGGACAGCACAGCACAGGACAGCACAGGACAGCACAGCACAGCACAGCACAGCACAGCACAGCACAGGACAGCACAGCACAGCTCAGCACCACAGCAAAACCGACCACAGCACAGGACAGCACAGCACAGCACAGCACAGCACAGCACAGCACAGCACAGGACAGCACAGCACAGCACAGCACAGCACAGCACAGCACAGCACAGGACAGCACAGCACAGCACAGCACAGCACAGCACAGCACAGCACAGCACAGGACAGCACAGCACAGCACAGCACAGGACAGCACAGCACAGCACAGCACAGCACAGCTCAGCTCAGCTCAGCTCAGCACAGCACAGCTCAGGACAGCACAGCACAGCACAGCACAGCACAGCACAGGACAGCACAGCACAGCACAGGACAGCACAGGACAGCACAGCACAGCACAGCACAGCACAGCACAGGACAGCACAGCACAGCACAGCACAGGACAGCACAGCACAGCACAGCACAGCACAGCTCAGCTCAGCTCAGCTCAGCACAGCACAGCTCAGGACAGCACAGGACAGCACAGCACAGCACAGCACAGCTCAGCTCAGCTCAGCTCAGCACAGCACAGCACAGGACAGCACAGGACAGCACAGCACAGCACAGCACAGCACAGCACAGCACAGCACAGGACAGCACAGCACAGCACAGGACAGCACAGCACAGCACAGGACAGCACAGGACAGCACAGCACAGCACAGCACAGCACAGCACAGGACAGCACAGCACAGCTCAGGACAGCACAGTACAGCACAGCACAGGACAGCACAGCACAGCACAGCACAGCACAGGGGAGGGTCAGTTATGGAGTCGTGCACGTTGGAGACGTGACAGGCACATTTTCTTGGGCACCGCGTTCCACCCCTTCTGCCATGTATCAGTTGGCTCGGGCCGCCATCACAAATACCATAGGCCGAGTGGTTTAAACGACAGAAATGTATCGCCTGACAGTTCTGCAAGCTGAAAGTTCGAGTGCTAGGTTTTGGCACGGTTGGTTTCTGCCCAGGGCTCCGTCCTTGGCTTACAGATGCCCGTCTTCTCCCCGTGTCCTCACGTGGCCTTTCCTCTGTGTGTCCAGTTAGGTTTTTAAAAGGACCCCGGGATTCCCCACTCACTCGGAGTCAGGGTTTGCCCGGTGCGAGAGCTTCTCCCCTGTCCTCCCCTCCGCCCCGCCCCCACTCCTTCATACAGAGCTGCCATCTGTGGGGTTCCTTCACGTCTGTCCGCCCTCCTTCCTCTCTTTCACGGTGAGGAGGCGGCACGCGAAATGGCCAGTGGGTACCCAGTGGGTACCTAGGGTGAGACCGGTAGGAAGAAGCGGGCGGGCAGAGGGAAGACAGGTCCTTCCTTCCTTCCTTCCTTCCTTCCTTCCTTCCTTCCTTCCGTCCGTCGCGGGAATCTGAACGCTAAAAACCCACACCCAGAGCAGAGTGTTGCTGCAGGGGTGTGCTTGTTGGGCCCGTAACCCTGGTGGTGGGGTGCCGGGGTGGGGGGCTGGGTGGGCGGGGAAATGACTGCAACCGTCACAGCCGGACCTCCCCGGGACCCTCATCGTTCCCGGCCGGTATCTGGCCTACGAACTCTAATAAGACTCCGAGGTCGGCTGTTTAGCGACCCCCCCCCCCCCCCCCCCGGACTCGCCCCCACCCCCCACCCCCCCCACCCCCGCACGCCCGCCGCCGCCGCCGCCGCCCGTGATTCTCCACGGGTTGAGCGCGTTGGCCCGGGTCAGGAAGAGGAGAGGGAGACGGTGTCGTTGGCCCAGGGCGACGGTGGGGCGAGTTTTCGCCAACAATTTTTTCCTCCCTAGCGGTTGGAAAGCGGCCGCCTAAGGGTGGGGGAGGTTTGAACAAAGGCGGCGGGGAGAAAGAAGCCCCAGGCCAGGTCGGAGGCGCTGACTGGACCGGAGAGCTTTCTGCATTTGAATGAAGCCATTGAACGAGGACCTTTGGAATGTGTCGACCTGGCCTCCCCCTCCCTTCTCGGCCCCAACCCCCATCTCCTCCCTCCCTCCCTCCCTCCCTCCCTCCCTTCCTCCCTCCCCCACAGAGTTTCCTTCCCGTCCACGGACTGACCTGCGACCTTCCATCCTGCCAGACCTTGCACGGAATAAATAATACCTCCTCTTTTAGAGTTCTCTCGCTCTATCCAGAAAATAAACAAACCGAGGAACAGACGACCCCCCGCCCCACCCCCCACCCCCCACACACCTGTCACCCCATGTCATGCCTCTCAGGGCAGTGCCACTCCCTTTGGGCACAGCCAGACTTCCTGGACTCAGCCAGGGCCTCTCAGGGCACTGCCACTCCCTCTGGGCACAGCCAGACTTCCTGGACTCAGCCAGGGTTCTCAGGGCCCTGCCACTCTCTCTGGGCCTCTCAGGGTACCCTGCTTGAACAACAGCGACTCAGCAGTCAAGGTGCTTACATACTCTCAATGGCGGCCGGTCAAGACACAAAAGCAAACATCCGCCAGTTCCACTACATGGTGGTGTGTTCCCAGGCAAACAGTAAAGCGGTCCATTGAATTAGGGGTAGAAGGCCATTCCCCATAGTCCACGGTCCTTCGCCAGAGCTGCGTGTTAGCCTCACAATGTGTGCCCTAGCCTTGAATTCATGCGAGTTGAGTAATGAAGCTTCGAGGCCTCCCCACAACTCCCAGCCATGCAGAGTTTCCCCAGAAGCTGAGGTGAAAAGAGGGAGTCCTCCTGGGTGGGGCGGGGTGGCCATGGGCAAGAAGAAGGGCTTCCTGGCTCAGAGCTCACAGTTCCGCCTCGGCGCCAACCCAGGTCGCAGGGTCCCAATCACATACATTAATTCTGCAGAAAGACAGACATAAGGCTGTGTTCAGGTGTAACTGTGCCCATGAGGTCCAGGCCCAGAGATAGAGGAGAGAGAGAGAGAGAGAGAGAGAGAGAGAGAGAGAGAGAGAGAGAGAGAGGTAAAGGGTTCCTGGGTTCATGGCCAGAGAGACATGCTAGGAAGTCCCTAACCACATGGTCCCCCCAGCAGCCCCTTTGCCTCCAAAAACATAGGTGGGAGGGGACAGACCCCTGAGACCCAGGGTGATAAGGCCAGGCAAGGTCCCCCGGCCTGGAATGTGGGATTGGGGGAGACTTTCCAAGGCCATTGTGGTGCTTCCCCAGTGCGGTGGGAGGTGTCCCTGCGGTAGCAGCTCTGTGCTTCTCCTCCAGACCTGGGGGGTGGGGGGGGGGGGCGGCGTGGAGGTATCTGCACGCACTCCACTAGAAAGAGAAGGCCTGGTCTATGTGCCCCGGCAGCCAGGGCATCCCGGGTACTGAGTGTAAAGGGTGTGGGGCTGAGAGGCCCGTGGAGGGACGTCGGGGCTCAGAGGGGAGGGCGTCGGCAAGGGGAGCCCTCTGCCTCGCTCTCACGCACCATCACAGACAGCACAGGCCCCAGGGCTCACACAAGGGACACTTATTTCTCACAGATCGGGGTGCCAGCATGGTGGGTTCCTGGGGAGGGTCCTCTTCCTGGCTGGCACATGGCCACCTTCTCCCCGGGTTCTGCTACAGTAGGGAGACAGTTCTGGTTTCTTCCTTGTCTGAGGGCACCGATCCCATCCTGAGGATCTCCCCCCCCCCTTCGAAGTATTGATTTGGGGGACACAAACAGACGCTCTATGACAGTCATTCGCAGCCTGAGGGATTCAGGCAGGTGGGAGGGGTGAGGTGGGAAGGTGGGGCTGGTGGGGAGTGTGTGTGGTCTATGAGTGAGGGGATGTTCGGGGTCGGTGGGCAGAGCGTGGGGCCCCGGATGTCAAAGCCGCCTGGGCAGATGTCAGGTGGCGGTAGCGGGGGCGAGTGGGGGAGACCATCGCAGAGTGGAAGGTCATAAAGTTAAAGGTTGGGAGTGGGGCCGATGGTCCACGTGGAGGCAAAGTCCTCCACCTCCTCAAGCGGGAATCCGGGAGAGATTCTGCCTAGGAGAGGATGGGTGGTGTGTGGAGGTGACAAGGGTGAGGGAGGGGCAGAATTTACTTCCCAGCCCCCTGGGACTTCGTAAGGTCACAGGGGATAAGCAAGTGTGAGCAGCCCTGGTGGAGACGGTGTGGGGGAGAATGGGGCTGCTGGGAAGTCTCAGTCAAGGTGGGCACGTCCGATAATACAGCGGGAGGGGCAGCAGCGGGGACTGGCCAGAATGGATTGGGTAAACAGGGCTGTCTAAGTGACCCCGTGTGGTGACCGGCCTTCCACAGCTCGTTGGGACACCCGCCTGCCTGGGAAGAGAGAGGGGGCAGGATGACCTTTCCCACCGGTTGGTTGCTGTCTTTCCCTTCGCAGCACCCCTTGCGTCTGCGTTCCTGAGAGCTTGGACAGCATTTTGCTGGCTGGGGCGGGGGGGGGGGGGGGGGGATGAGTGTGGGGTCAGGGTGCAGCCCCAGATGGCCAGAACTGGAAACTCTGATGTTGTGATTGTGCTTCCCCACCGCAGGCAGACAGAACACATCTGGCTCCCTGTGTGTGCAGAAATCCGTAGACGTATGTGAAATTTGGGAGCTCGCCAAAGGCGCGACCGTTCTCCTGAAGGATGGTAAAATGTGGCCTCCGGGCATCTGGACAACGGCAGTCCTGGTCCCACGTGTCCATCCCGTTGGACAGCTGACTCACGTGAGAAGGAGAGACGAAAGGGTGACGATGCCGTTCTCTTTAAAGATCTGAGCCACCTGTGCGGGTATGCCCGAGTGTGCTTTCTGTCCCCGCCTCAGCATGGAGGCTTGTCACCCAAGCATGCCCTGCGCAAGGAGTGGGAGGTGGCCCCCGGAGCACGCGTGCTCCTTCTGACCGGGTCTTTGCACCGTGTCTGGTGACCGGAGGCCACATGCCTTTGTCCTCTGTGGTGCCGCAGACTAGCACCCGTGAAACCAGGGAGAGCCAGCAGATGTGTGCGTGACAGACCCCGTGGGCTCCCTGACAGCAGCCCCGAGCCTCACCTCACCTCACCTCTTTCCTGTTCCGCAGCCTCCTACTCTTCCCTTTGGTGTTTGACTGTGATCCCCGGGACCGGGAGGCTTTGCTCCAGGCTGCAGATCTTCACATCCCACCTCTCATTCTTGAGAGGTGTTTGGCGTTCCTAGGTGTCCACCTAAGAAACATCCAAACCTCCAGACTCCTTGGAGAATGTTAATGAGTGTATCTGAGTCACACTGACAGACAACCATTGCCAGGAAGCGGTCTCAAGGGCTGGAGAAAATACTCCAGAAAAGGGCAGTTTTGCAGCTTATTTTATATAATTGGGATACACGGAGGAGGCAGAAGGCCTGGTACACGAAAGCCGTTGGTGGCAGAGTCAGGGGGCAGGAGAAAGCAAGTGGGGACACCTCTGGGACTGGATTAAGAAGTAAAACGGAGGGACGCTTACTTCTTTTGCACGGGTGGGTAACGGGGTAGATAATAATTCACGTTTACAGCACGTAAGGATGGTATCCAGGGAACAAGACGAAGATGAGGGGGTTCTGTTGTCTTGGGCACCGGTGCAGTGGGCTGTGCCCTGAGGTGTCTGGAAAACAGGATCGCTCAGACATTCCGAGGGTATGTTATCTTAGATGCCAAAAGATAACAGACGGGCTCACTGAAGGCAAAGGGTGACCTTTGTCTGTCAAGGAAGCTACAGGCCTAGGATGTGACTGCCCACCGTGACTTGCTTTCATTCGGGAATTTTTATGTTCAGACCCTCCTGTGCGGTTACGTTCGGTCTCTAAGTTTGTGGGGCCTGCCACGCCGGCCTCTCCTGAGCTTGACAGGTTTAGTAAGTGGCCCCCTTCTTTGTCCGCATTTCCCCCTTTGGGCCGTAAGTCGATCCGAAGGATGCACCGATGATGTGGTCTCCCGGGACTAGGAAGGCTCACTCCTAGGAATTCTTAGTGTTTCCCTTTGTCTTGCTGTAATGGTGGACCATTGCGGATGGGGCCGGACCGTAACCTTGGATGGCAGTCCAGGCCAATTTTTGTTGTTGTTGTTGTTGTTGTTGTTTTCCCCAAAGGAAAGGTGAGTAAGCGGAAGGCAGGTAGGTCTCATGAGCCTTCACTGAGTAAAAAACACACTGAATCGTTTCTAACCTATAAGCTATCGTGATTCAAACGTTGCCGTCTGTCTCGGTTTTCTGTATTTTGCAGCCAGTGTAACGTTTACTTATAGTTTGAGGGCACACCGTGTATGTATCGCTGTAGTTCTCACAATCTGACCGTGAGATGGGTTCCCGTGCACCGGTGGTGTTGTTCTTGTGATCTGAATATCCCATCTACTTCCCATGGGAAGCATCTAATTCCTGCTAGTTGTGCAATCGGGAACTGAGTTTAATTTTTATTTGGGGCCGAGGCTGTTAAGAACACAATGGTATGAATCACAATCACCATCTAAAAATGTCTAGAGGCCAGGAGGACGGTAAGAGTTTCATGAGTCAATTTCCTGTGTCTCACTCGGCAGCCCCGTTACAGAGGGCCATTATTTTAATAGCCGCTTAAGCTTCTCTGAATTAATATAGTCAGTAGTCTTTGTCGAGGTGAGGGGTAAGCGTCATTGTGTTCTAGCATTTATACGTAAAATTCCTTTATCGGTATTTCTTTTCTACTAACCTTCTACGACTTCACTTGTCTTTCTCAGTTTGTGTCCTTTTTCGCATTCAGAAATGATCAACAGTATCAGAACAAACGACTCCCTTTTAACTTCTCTCAAAACCACATACACACGCCTTTTCTTCCTTCTATGCTGGCATGCCTTCTAAGTTTCCAAAGAGAAAGCGTAAATAGTATTATCGAAAATACAGAGCCGGCCCGGTGGCTCAGGCCGTTGGAACTCCGTGCTCCTGATGCCGAAGGCTGCCGGTTCGATTCCCGCATGGGCCGGTGGGCTCTCGACCACGAGGTGGCCGGTTGGATTCCCGCAAGGGATGCTGGGCTGCGCCCCCTGCAACTGACAGCGGCAACCGGACCTGGAGGTGAGCTGCGCCTTCCACGACTACGATCGGAAGGACAACAACTTGACTGGGAAAAAGCCCCGGCAATTCACCCTGTTCCCCAATAAAGTCCTGTCCCCCTTCCCCAATGTAAAAAAATAAAAATAAATAAATAAATAAATAAATAAATAAATAAATAAATAAATAAATAAAATTTAAAAAAAAAGAAGAGAAGAAAAGAAAAACAAATATTTTACCGGAAAAGAAAGAAAATACCAAAGTTATTCTGTGCACCTTCAATGATTAACAGTTGGGGTATATGAGTACAGGGTTTGAGAAAAGCCTAAAGAACAAGTATAACTATCATTGTGACTGATAATATTAGCGGGCAGGTAAAGACAATCAAACGAATGGTTATTTTAAGTCCCACGTCAATTCGTAGGTCTACAGGCCTTCTTGAGGTCTCGGGATAGCTGTCTACCCCTGACGTCAGCAGCTTTTCGTCCTCCGGGAGCCTTTGAGGTTGGCCGTCGGTGGAGGCGAGTGTCAGACAGGAGCAGATGTCCAGCCACAGGTGGGCAACTCTTTTTCATGAGCGATGTGAATCCTTGCGTTAACGCCTTTAAGTTCACTGCACCTGGATCGATTAGTGATAACGAATAAGTCCCTGTCAACGAGGTTGGAGGGTCTTTAGCTGATGTCATATCCAGTGGTGGACGACGTCTCCCGGCTGTGAGTCGTGGTCTTGGAAGTCTTCGTGTCCCGGGAGCACGCTGAAGCGAATCGGTTGCAGACTTATCGGTTTATTTAAGCTGCTTGATAAGTCCTTGATAATAACGCAAAATGTCTCCTTTCGGTAAGATTGTTTCACACGTCCGGTCACACGGGGTGAACGCTGACTACTGAGGAGAAAGTCTACGTTTACCAAAAGGAGTAGCTCTCAGGTTGAGAAACACCGTAAGGAGAGTTTTCAGCCAAGGGAGACGAAAAGCTTCTCAAAATTTACCCAGTGGAGTTTTAACTGTACCGTTTGTACGTTCTACAAATCCAGAGGACCGGGGTGATAAGCCACGACGAAAATGCTGCAGGGTAGGCCGGATGTTCCCGATCGAGTGCATCCTTTGCCTCAGAGACTATGTAACTCACAGGGAATGCCCCTAGTTCGGGATCATTTCTTTCCAGTCGTGACTTACCCACCATCGAGGCTGTTGCTCTCCTGCAAGGGGATGTCTCCACCTAGTGAGACAACCGTACAGATCGTGACTCACACACATCTGTACCGTGGAGAGGGTGGCCTTCGGATAAACTCCTTTATCCGAATTTCCTGTGTTTTCATGCACGACTAGGAAGAGAGTTTATAGCGAAGGTGTCCCAGGGTGGGAGCTTTAGATAATACTTCCTCTAGAGTGTCTTCGGCTCGGCTCGTTTCCCTTCAGGGTTCCGTTGAATGGGATCGGGCCGATCTCATTTTAAGGAGACAAACAGAGGCTGGGCCATGAATGAAAAATTCGGAACCCCGTCGTGATAGTATCCAGTCAGACCCGGGGAATCCTCTCGGCTGTTTTTTGTCTGTTTGCTTTTAGAAGAGGAAAGATTATTATTTAGGGTTAATTCGTAGCCCATCTTTAGATATTAGATGGCAAGGTATTTTCCTTTGGGTAAACAAAATCGAAGCTTGTCCTTTGACACCCTGTGTCCCTTAATGGCTAGCTATTGCGATCGGTAAATCGCGTCCTCTTATGGTAGGGGGTCCAATGTGTCCTAGAGCGTAAGAGTAAGTTATCCGTATATTGGCTGAGAGTATCATTTCTGGGACATTTTGCATTCGTTCAAATCGGCGTTTAGCATCTGAGAGAAGCAGGTGGGACTCTCTGTCTACCCCGGGGCACGACTGTCCACGTAAACTCTGATCTTCCCAGGTAGAAAGGCAAAGAGGTATTTCCTGTCCTGTGTTTTACAGGAATGCTGAAAAAAGGCACCGCGTCTATCTATCACCGGAAAATATCTCGGCAGTACACGCGGGAATATCTGATAATGGGGTATGTGGGTTTGGAACTACAGGATCTCTTTGTTTATAGCTCCGATATCCTGTGCAAATCTCCATCCTTTCCCATTGGGTTTCTTTACCGGAAGGTTAGGAGAATTACAGGGGCTCATGCGTGGCATGAACCAGCCCGCCCCCCCCCCCCATTATGTAATCTTGTGTGATGGGCTAATTCCAGCTAGCCCGTTAGGCCTTAAAGGATAGTGTCAAATATTACGCAGAGGCAAACTATAATCCATAGTTATTTTAATAGGAGTGACTGACTTATTCTTGCCAGCATCTCTACCGGAAAAGGCCCAGAGTTGCATTGGAGTGTCCCGTCATAAACGTCCAGTCGGTGTTGTCAAGGTCAGTTTCCTCTCACGCGGTTTCTTTCAAAATCGTTCCTTTCCCGATTGGTTCAGTATAGTATTCATTTATTTCTAAATACGTTTTAGCCGGGATCTCCAGCCTCTGCGACTTAGGAGCTGTGCTGTAAACCTCGGAGAATGATTACGTGCAACTGGCCCTTTCGTCCCGTCCCTAGACCACCAAGCTAAGTCAAGTTGGAAGGTTGAAAAGGACAGACATGATCTGCTCTCACTCCCATCTGGGATTAGGAGAGAAAGCAAAAACCGAGGTGGCAAAATGAACAAAACACACGTTCATCGATACAGACCACAGAATGGTGGTGACAGAGGGTACTGGGATGGGGAGAGAGCCGAATACGTAAAGGGGTCGACTTTAGGTCGAGGGATGGAAACTAGCCATCGGGTGCAGAGCACGTGATAGACTATACACATGCCGTGAGGGTGAAAGTCGGGAAATTAATGAGTCAGACTTAGTTCGGTCACCTCATAGCTTGCTATTCATCTGTCTTCTCTTTGTTTTTCCCCTTTACTGCTCGATTTCATGATTCTGCTCGTTTCCCTTCCTTGAGACTATACATACCTTGTGGATCTGATTGATCAGAAGAGCACTAATCTGGAAAAAAAGAAAAAGAAAAAGAAAAAAACCCGCTGAATTCTCAGGCGCCCAGAGACCGGGATCCATGGCTGCAACACCCTTGCAGCTTTTCCTGATGACGTATGACACACTCCAGCCGTGGCCGCCGAGTTCGAGATAACCTTATGAAGCAGACCGGACCGCAGGAGGTGATTTGTCAACCGTCAGCCCTGAAACTTGCGATGACCAGCTGTCATCTTTCTCGGTTCTTTCCCCCCGCCTGCCTGCCTGCCTGCCTGCCTGCCTGCCTGCCTGCCTGCCTGCCTGCGAAGCCTCTCGATTATTCTCAGTTCAGGGAAGATGCCTTTTTTTCCCCCCACGGACGTCAGTCTGCCATCTTCCCTGGCTGCCGGCACCTAGAATAAAATACACTCTTCTCCTCACTGACCCTCCTCGTCACTCAAGTTTTTGGGGCCCGGGCAACGAGCACCACCATCCCCGAGTCTGGTAACGAACTCTGGAGACCACGGCGGGGACGTGGATCGAACTGGACTGATCTGAGTTGGAGAGTCTCACTCCCTTGCTCCTTGCCTCCGTGTGGGGTAGCGGAGGTAGAGTGCCGGAATGCATCAGTGATCCCTGATGCTTATGGCTGGCCAAGCCCAGGGAGGGGATTACAGAGACGTCCCAGTAACTGCCGAGATCTCCTTCGTCCCAGGGACCCTCCCGGCTCTCCCCCTCCCTGGCAGGCTGCCTATGACTGCCTCAGTCGGTGAGGAATAAAAGCAACTGACGGGACTTGGAAACCGTGTGTCGGTGAATCGTGGAATCTGTCAAACCGAGGAAGTGCACTGGAATTCCCTTATCTCTGCCGTCGGAGCCTCTCGCTGTCACTGGGTTTGGGGGCTTACGCGTAAGCCTTCTGTGCTTCGTGCCAATTCGGGTAACTCCGAGGCCAATTTTTGGTGCTGGGTTGTTCAGAGACCGGGTTTTGACCCCCAGATCCCCGTTTCAGGAGGATTTGGTTCTGTGAGTTCTCGTCTGCTTTTGGTTCCGGTTTGTTGGTGACTTCTTTGTTCCGTTTTGTTCACCTCCGGTCTGTCCGTTCCCCTCCCCCCCCCCTTTTTTTTTTTCTTCCTCCCCTTCACTTTTCTGTTTATACCTTAAACACCAAACCGATAGGGGGCTCTATGTCTGCACGCTCTCCTCAGAGCCCTCTGGGCCATGTATCAGGCAATCGGTCGGTCAGCCTATAATGAAAAATAAAAAATATCTACACCGATGGTTCATAGAAAAGGGGAATTCACCCATCTCCTAGTCCACTTATAACTAGACACCAACTCTGTGTTTGAAAATAAAACTTTTTAAAGATTTTTCTGTCGGTAACTTTCAGGGTCTTACGGAGAGCAAGAAATACAAACACCGCCGCTACTGCCTGAGGCTGAGTTACCCGGAAAAAAAAAAAAAAAAAAAAAAAAAAAGAAAGAAAGAAAGAAAGAAAGAAAGAAAGAAAGAAAGAAAGAAAGAAAGAAAAAGGGCACTTTTGAAATCTAGTGGCTAATCTCACAAGCCGAACACTCCTTGCGTTTTCCAGCTTCCTTCAAACTGTCATGGGCAAATAAAAAATCTTAAGTCTTCTCTCTATAGTCATTATTAATACTGTTTATGTATATGATCTCTGATATCTATGTTTTTCTATGTTTTATGTACAACATAACGTTCTGGCCTCCGGCTGGTATTAGAAGATTGTAATATTTGGTTGGCTTAAAGAAAAAAGATTAAGCGCTTATATAAATTAAAAATAAAGAACAAAAACTGACCCAAGTACTTTTCCGGATCACATGATCTAAGAAAATAGTTGAAACCGAGGCTAGATCAACTTTTGGTTAAATAGACATGTCTTTTGAAGTCGCTACCACTATCGTTAAATATAATATGTTTTGTTATACCACGGTTTACAAAAATTGACTTAGGTAATAATAGACTCTAAAATCTCCTGGAGTTGTTAAAAATAATGAAGAAACACAAGCAAAATAAAAGGTTGTTAATGAAATTTTTTAGTAATAATGATTAAGCACGCACGCACGCACGCACGCACGCACCCACAAAGCAGGACAATAAAGTGTGTGAAGCTGTCGCAACGATGTTGCTGACCTTTTTTTTTGATGTCAGAGGGATTGTTCATTATGAATTTGTACCAACTTGACAAACCGTTCACCGAGTTTACTATTTGGAAGTGCTGAAAAGCCTGCATGAAAAAGTGACATGACCTGAAACTTGTCACCAACAGTTCGTGACTCTTGCCTCACGACAGAGCACCAGCTCACAGGGCAATGTCTGTGAGGGAGTTTTCGGCCAGTAAACAAATAACTGTATCGGAACTCCCTCCCTACTCACCTGATCTGGTTCCCCAACGACTTCTTTCTTTAGCCAAAGATAAAGGAAATATTGAAAGGAAGACATTTTGATGACATTCAGGACATCAAGAGTAATAACGATGACAGCTCTGATGACTATTCCAGAAAAAGAGTTCCAAAATTGCTTTGAAGAGTGGACTAGGTGCTGGCATTAGTGCATAGCTTCCCAACGGGAGTACTTCAAAGGTGACCATAATGATATTCAGCAATGAGGTATGTAGCACTTTTTCTAGGATGAGTTCGTGAACTTGATCAGCCTACCTTGTGTGTGTGTGTGTGTGTGTGTGTGTGTGTGTGTGAGACAGAGTGCATGCTTAAACGTGCTTTCCTGAATTCTTTTGGTAACTGGAAGCCTTAGAGTTGAACTAAGGTAAGTTACATGATAAAAAGTATTAAATATGCAGATATTTCAAACTAACAAAATACTAAAATATTAATTATAAGATAAGTCTGCGTTCATCTACTTTTATCTCCTTATTATGGGAAAGCTAAAACCTAAATTAAGGTATGTTAATAAATGTGTTTTGTACTTTATTAAAAATACGATGGCAAAACACTTGTAAATATATTTCCAGCAGAGCCTACACTTCTGAGTTACAAAGTACGTTCCTAGATATTCCAGTAGAAATGCTAATCGTTTATTTATTAGTTATCAGTAAAAACTCGGGTTCTACAGGTTACAGATTCTAATTAATATTTTTAAAGTTACATAAAGTAATATGTTCTCAAAGGAGGTATAAGAGATAAAAATACATTTTTAAAGAAATCGGGGGGGGGACGACAGACTAGTTTGTCCTACATTTGGTAAGAAGACACACTGAGAGGGACTGGAAAAGTTATAAAAGGTTTCAGAAGAAAAATCTTGAAAACAGATCACATGTAGTTCAGCTAACTGCAATTCAGTACATAAATTTTAGTATCAGAAGAAAGGGAGTGCAACATTAGAGTCGACTGTTCTCTCTCTGCGACGTAGGACAAAGTTTTTGGAACTACCGTGTTTCCCCCAAAAGAAGACTGGGTCTTAGGTCAATTTTTGCTCCATTGGGACTTGTTTTCAAGGGATGTCTTATTTTTCCATGTACAGCAGTAGTCTACATTTGTTCAGCTACGGTCGTGTCATCTTCTTCGGGAACATCGTCAGGACGTACTAAACGCTTCCGTCTGGCTGAGATCTTACCTGGGGCTTATTTTCGGAATAGGTCTTATTTTGGAGGAAACGTGTTATTTGTTACTGAAATTACAGAGAGAGAGAGAGAGAGAGAGAGAGAGAGAGAGAGAGAGAGAGAGAGAGAGAGAGAGAAACTCTGCCTGGAAAGCAAAGGCTTTAGGTGCCATCAGAATATTCTCTATTTTATACCATCCTCATCATGGGGTCCTCGGTTACTAGAGAAAACCAAATCTCCACACTAGTAAGAACTGAGTGTAACGTTTACATACTTACATATAATAATTACATAAACCTCTGTATTTTGGTACTGCTGGAGTTCCTGTACCCTTCTCAGGTCAGATATGAACCCGTGTAAAGAAGAATTTTACTATTTTCACTAAAAACCGAGATAAGTTTAAAGTAAATTCATTAAGTTTAGCCCGATATTTTCCTTGACCTCACAGAGCGTTGGAGTCATCGACTTCCTGTCGCATCCCTGACGAGAAGGCTTCTATGCTAAGGAAGGCCGGGAAATTTGTTACCATGTCTTTCACAAGTGAGACAGGGAAAAGGAGGGAAAAAAGGAGCAGAAAGGCTGGAGACGAGGCCAGAGACAGGCCAGACTTTTTGGCTGCAGTTATACACGGGCTAAGGCCGAGACGACCTCAGGGCTACCCCGGCATCCCCAAAAGAGGCACGCCAGGCAAAGGAGCCCGCTTTGGACATAGAAGCCCAGATTCACCGGAGTGAGGAGTACGCTAATCTTCCAAAATAGCTGTGCTCCCTGTGCAGACTACAAGGGCAGGCGGAAGAGAGATTGTCCCCTACTCCAAAGGGAGCGGGGGGACCAACTCCTTCCCTGCAAATGGCTGTCATCGAGTAACGGGGCCCGAGTTTTCCCACAGCTCTCAAGAAGACCGTCATCATCACAGGGGAAGAACCACAGGTGACCTGCGATGCGGCAGGGAAGCCTGCTGATTTCCCGATGAATACAAGGGCCGCTTACCCTTTCTCAGCTGTTCGCTCTGGACTTATTGCCTCTAAAACCTGTTTGGTTGTGAAGACGAACGGAGCCCCTAGATCTGGGCTCGTACTCGGCCCGTTTCTTGCCAATGGCCCGTACCACAGAGGAAAAGTCACACGAGTCGATCGTCCTTTAGAAAGGACTCTGGAAAAGTTTTGTCAGGAGACCCGTAAGCCCTGCCTCTAACGGCTGCCTGTGAGTTTAGATTCTGACCTAAATTCTCTTTTCTCTCCATTATTAACTTAGGAGAGTTTCGGCAGGCACTCAGGAGATACGGGGACCGGCCCCTCCCCCCAGCCCCACCCCTCGGACCCGGGGGCCAAGTATTTCTAAAAGGTTAGAAAGAGGGGTCCCCGACGGGCCGTTTAACTCCTAAATAGGAGGGACCTTGTGCAGTTCTCCCGAGCACCCCGAGTGCCGTCAACCTGCAGAGAGTCGTTGGCTGTGTCCCCTTCCCTCCGTAAACGTAGAATGTAAAACCGTCTCGCTAAAACCGGTAGCAAACGTGGTACTGACACAGAATCCCACGCGATGTGTGTTTATTTTCTCCCCCGTTCGGGTTGTTTGAGTACTCGCAGGCCGTGAGAATTTACTTTTCTCACGGAAGTTAGACATACCGTGGATGACTCACACACATCGATGTCTGGTTTTCTTTCACACAGCCGTGTGCCGTCGTGGCCGCCTCGATGTCCCGCATCACTTAAAAATGCTGCCTTTTCACGGTCATTTTGACTCGGGGGAAGGGGCAAACGTCACACGGTGCCAGATCCGGTGAGTAAGGTGGCTAAGGACACGCCATAATATTTTTATCCGACAGAGATCGCCATAGCAGAAGCGATGAGCGACACGGAGCTTCTCCGTTGTGATCACAAAGTACGGTGAACGCTGTTGCGTCGTGCCCTTCAAGACAAAGGCAGGTATCTTCGACGTAGGAAGCGGCACATCGAACCTTACCGTGTTTCTCCAAAAATAAGACCGGGTCTCGTGTGGATTTTTTCCTGCAAAATATGCTTCGGGGCTCATTTTCGGGGGCCGTCTCATGAAAAATCATGCCGGGGCTTATTTACCGCTCGGGTCTGATTGTTGGGGAGAGGTGGTAGTAACGGTGCGTGACGAGTTTCCACTCGCTCTGTGCGGTCAGTCGTGTGTGAGCTACGGTTGACTGAAGGCGTGTTTTACAGCAGGCCGTGAATCGTCCTCCGTCGTGACAACGCCCCGCGTCACACATCGCTTCTGGCCTACGGCGATTCCCGTCGCAGGAACACACGACGGTGTGTCCTCCTCCGCCCTATTCGCCGGCTCTGGGACCGTACGAGTTCTGGCTTTCCCCCGAAGTCAAAACGATTCAGGATATCGAGGCAGCCACAACACGGCCACTAAAGGCACCCGTGAGAGAGGACTTCCAGAACTGCCTCATAGAGAGTGGCGATGACAATGGGATAAGTGTGTTTGAGGCGAGTGGGAGTATTTTGAGGGGAGATGATGGCGATGAATCTTTCGGTGTCCTAATTTCCTTATATTTACCCATTCACCGTATCGTCCGATCACACCTTGTACATCGGAATCAGAGGAAGAGACGTAAGGAGGATCACGTGAGTTCCCTCGGTGGTAGTCGAATGGGGTTGGAGAGAGAAGAGTGGAGAGATCTGTGGGATCGGATAAAAGTAAAATGGAGGACACATACTTCTTTCTTTTACACCGGTGGACGCGAGATAGTGAATCATGAATGTTTACAGCACGGAGACGGTATTCGGCCCGCGAGAGGAGGGTGAGGATTTCTGTGGTCTCGGGCTCCGGTGCGGCAGGTCTTGCCCCGAGGGGTACAGAGAGAGGAATGACTCTGAAATTCCGAGGGTCTGTCATCTTCAATGCCAAGAGACGACAGAGGGTCTCCCTGCAGGTAAACATTGACCTTTGTCCGAAAAAGTACGGGCCAGAGATGTGACCGCTGCCTACGACCCACTTTCAGTTACCACGCTTCCCCGAAATAAGACCTAGCTGGACAATCAGCTCGAATGAGTATTTTGCAGTCAAGATGAACGTAAGACCCAGTCTCACAGAAAATCCGGTATGACGTTCTATTCTATTAAAAAGACAGGGTCTTATATTAATTTTTGCCCCAAAAGACGCACGAGAGCTGATGGTATGGCTAGATCTCATTCTGGAGAAACACGGCAGTAATTTCTATGTGTTTACTTTTGGTGTCGATACCCTGCCGCCTGCAGGGCTGGCCCCTTCCAGACCAGTCAGGTTTAGGATGTGCCTCCTTTTTTGTCCACGAGGAGGGGATCAGATTTCACGTCAGTGAACTGCATGCTCATAAACTGTGAAAACGATCAATTGTCTGTTTTTACCACCGTGATAAAAACACACGTGCAGTCACACAGACACTCTAGTGTGTTCGGCGTTGTCTCCTACTCCTCTCTGCGCCCAAACGGATCCTCAAATGAGAGTATTTCTTTTGAAGAGGTGACCGGAGACGGAGACTAGAAAGGGGTTGTGTCTTGAAGCGAACCGGCACGGGCTTAGAAGACTCCCGAGCACGGGCGCGACAACACTGCCACCTTGTGACTGACCGCTGAAACTGCGACCCGATCGACTGGGGTGCAGGGTCGTTGAGGGGAGGGGGAGGAAGGGAGGGAGGGAGGGAGGGAGGGAGGGAGGGAGGGAGAGAGAGAGAGAGAGGGGAGAGAGAGAGAGAGAGAGAGAGAGAGAGAGAGAGAGAGAGAGAGAGATGAAACGTCACGGGGAAGTGCCGGTGGTGGAAACGTCCCCCTCGTAGGAGCTCGGGGAGAAGTGACCGATCCCGAAAACGGGGTGGGGGGGGGTCAGAATAGAATGTTGAAAGGTGAATTGTCCTGACTCGCCAAAGATCGTGACGGTCCGTGTAGGCGTGTGTAACGTTTTGACCCCCACAGTTTGAATGTTGCGAGCGGCTCTCCGCCCCCCCCCCCGCCCCGCCCCCGCCCCCTCCTCCCCTCCCCCTCCCCCGTCACGGGGACGATTGGAACGTGGCCTGTCTTCGGTATCGGTTTCGGCCGGCACCGTCATTTCACAATCCTGCACTACCCCGCCAGACGCGAGCACTGGGGACCGTGCGTGTGTGTAGACGTCACCTGTCTGGCTCGTGGGCTTCTTCTGTCTGGGAGAGACCCTCCCCTCCCTCCGCTGGAAAAAGATGGAATGAAAAGGGGGAAGAAAAAGGAGACGATGCTCCCGCGGTCGCGGTCGTCCTCTGAATACGTGCCCGGTTGCCGTGTTGCGGTCGACGGCCCCCCCCAGATTCTTCTGAGTCTTCCCGGGAGCCCGGGAGCCGCTCGGGGGAGCGCCGGGAGGCCTGAGCGCCCCGGGCGTGGTTTCACTCACGTCCGAGGCGCCGGGCCTCGGCCCCGGAGTGGCGCGGGGGCGGTCTGTTTCCCGTTCCTGCCGACGCCCGGCCGGGGTGGGGGGATTTATTATTACTTACGGTGATGACGACGACGACGACGACGTATTCCACCCCCCACCCCACCCCCCACCCCGATTCCCGGTCAAACAGATCCGGGAAGGGGGGGGCGTTGGGGGGAGTGAAAAGGGGAAGGGGTGAATGAGTACAGATTGGTCGTGGCACGGTAGTCACGGGGCTGTGAGGTACGGCGTAAGGAATGTAGTCGACCCTATGGCGATCACCGTGGACGGTGTCACACGGGGACCGGATCGTGTGGTCGGGGCGATGGTGCGGGGACGGCGTTGGGGGCAGGGTGCCGAAGGGGAAGGGATAAAGAAATAGCCACGGGCGTGTCGAGCAGAGGGAACACGACCGAGGATGTGGTCGTGACCGTGTACGTGGTGCCGGGTGGGTACCGGTCCGGGGGATCGCTTCCTGCACTGTCTAGATGTCTAACCGCTGTGCGGTACACCTGAAGCTGATATGGAATGGTATTGACCGTGGACTGTCATTGAGACATTAAAAGGGGGCGGGGGAGACATAGAGAAGAGGGAGAGGTCCGAAGTTCCAGATAGGAAACAGATGCCGTAAATCGCCGTGTATAATGCGCACCGTTTGGCCCGAGTGTCTGAGGGGAAGATGAGGATGCGCGTTCTACGCGGCTCGGGCCGATTCCGTACGTGGTTGAGTATTTTTTCATTCTTTTATTGACGCTTCTGAGTTAAAAGCGTGATCCTAGACGTCGATCACGATATCCGCATGACCGATAAGTCAATACCCTGGCGTGGGATCATCGGTTTTGTGGAACTCGGGAGGAACTGGCAGCGGCCAAGAGTTCTTGGCCTTCAAGGGTGCGTAAAAGGCCTTGAGGGTGTGACCGGTACGTGAAACGTCTCGAACCTCGCACCTGTTCTTGCGTTCTGTAATTACTCGTTACGTAAAATTTCTCATACTGGAACGCGTCAAAGACTGGACGCTAGAATTCCCTTGTGATGCAGAAGATGGGTACCGAAACGTAAAGACACACGGGGGGGGGGGAGGGGATTAAAAGGAAACGTCCTCCCCCCCCCCTCGAAAGATTGGGCCAAAGACGTGGGTGCGCGGTCTACCGGGGGGGGGGGGGCGTTATACAGTGCAAAATACGGTACTCCAGGAGGTGGGTCCCCGTGGACTGGCTACCACGTGTGTCCGAGACGAATACGGCGTCGCACGTGAGCTGTCTTTCGATCAAGATCTCGCGCAAAAGGAAGAAAACGAAACCAAACCCAAGATTCCCCCCTCCCCCGCCCGCCCCGGGTCCCCCTTGAGCGGCCGGGGTCGCGTCGTGGCGGCCGGGAGCTCGGTGGCCGAAGCCGGCCCGCTCCGGGCCCGGAGAGGCCATCCGAGGTGGGCCGGGACGAGGTCCGGCGACCGTGCCGGCGGCGGGGCGCCCTCGCCGGCTCGCGATCCGGATCCGTCCCGCTGACGTTCGCTCCGGTTGTCGGGCGCCACCTGGCGGCCGCTTTTATATCGTCCCTTCCCTCCGGAGCTCCGGCGACCGCGCCAAGGGGAGGGATCTGGCCGCTGTGCCCGGGGAGGCGTCGCGGGCGGCCGGCGTCACCGGCGGAATCGTCCCGGTGGTGCCGTGGAGACGGCGCGTCGCCCGTTCGCCGGAGATTGGAGGTGCAGGTTTCTGAGGGAGTGACCGCCGCCCGTCCCCCGGGCTGCCCGGTCGCGTCGACCGGCGCTCGCCCGTGCCCCTCCGCTCGCGGAGGAACGCTGAGAGGGCGGGACGCGCCCGCGCGCCGGCCCGCCCGCCCGGCCCGCGGCCGGGCCTGCCCGGCGTCGGCCCTTCCGTGTCGATCGCACTTTGTTTTCTCTCCCCCGCGTCCCGCTCCGGAGGCTGCCCGCCGACCCGGGGCCGCGCGGGATGGCCCGGCCAGGGCCCCGCGGGCCCGTCCGCGGTCCTTCCCGCGGGCCTGTCGTCGGACGCCCCTCCGCGGGAATTTTCACCCAAGTCCCGATCGGGAGACGTTGACCGTACGCCGCCCGCGCGTGTGGCCGGGGAGGGAGTCCCCGGCCCGCGTGCGTGCTCGCGGGGGACGGTGTCGCCGGACGCGACTCTCCGGAGTCCCGTTCCGGCGGCGGGGACCGGGGCCGGGCCCTGCGGGGAGGCACGTGGAGGGCGAGGTGGACCGGGACGGGGGGCACGCGCGGGTCCCGGTCGGTCCGACTCGACTTTTCCTCCCCCGTTTTCCCGTCCCCAGAGACCGGGCGGCCGGGCGGCCGGGCCGGTGGGGGTGGGCCGTCGGAGGCCCGTTCGTCGGAGGCGCCTCGGTGGTACGTTTCCCCTCACGCCCCCTCCCCGAGTCCCAGTTCGGAGGCGCGGTGGTTCGTGGCGGCCCCTGCCCGCGCCTGCGACCGTTGCGGTGGGGAGTATCTCGTCTCCTCGCCCTCCTCGCCTGTCTTCGGGGCTCCCCTGCTTCGGGGGTCGACCAGGTGGCCCAGCCGCTCCTCCCGCTAGCGGGGATGGGGTGGTGACCGGGGTCCGGTGGCCCGAGACCCGTTCCGAGGAGGCCGCTGAGGTCCGTGGATAGGCGCCGCCGACGGGCGCGGTGATTTTTTTCGCCAGAGATCGACATTTTGTGCCACCGGAGAGGTGTGGACACGCAGTCCTCTGGCGAACGGTCCCCGACGGGGGCCGGGCTCCTCGGCGCGAGCGCGTGGGGTGCCCCCCCGCGGGGCGCTCGCCCGCCGCCCGGTGCCCGGGCCCTCCCGTCTCTGGTTCGTGAGCCGCCCGCTTGGGCCTGCGCGCCGGCTCGCGCATAATCCAGGCGTTCCCGGAGGACCCGCGGTCGACACGAAGCCCTCCGGTCTCTGGTACCCGAGGGTGGCGGGGGGTGGCAGGCGTTGCGGGGTTGTCTCGCCGCGCGCGCCCCCCTCGCCGTGCATTCACACGGGCGCGGTCCGGGTGCCTAGGTGCCCCGTTCTGCGGCTGGCAGGCGCTGCCTCCTCGCGGGGCCCTCGCCGCCAGCCGAGCCCTGCGGGAAGTGGGGTGTGCGGCGAGGCTGAAGCAGGCTCCTCTGATCGTTGTCCTCGCTGCGCTACCTTCCCCCGTGGCCTCTTTGCCCGTTGTGTTCTCCGATCGATGTGGTGACGTCGCGCTCTCCCGGGCCGGGCCTAAGCCGCGCCAGACGAGGGACGGACATTCATGGCGAATGGGACCGCTCTTCTCGCTCTGCCTGCGGGCCCCTCGCCTCTCCCGCCCGCCCGATGGCGGTGTGTGGAAGGCAGGGGTGCGGACTCCGGCCCGACCCCGTTCCCCCCCGCCTCCTGCCTCACGGCGCCGGCGGGGCCAGGGGTCTCCTGACGCAGCGGACACTCTCCGCCCGGCCTCGGCCGTGTCTCGCGTTGCGGCTCTCCCCGCGGCGGGGAGGGCCGTCCCGCCGTCGCGCCCTGCGCGCCTCGCCCGGCCCTCTGGTGGTGCCCCTGGAGCGTTCCAGGTCGTCCCTCAGGTGCCCGAGGCCGAGTCGGTGGCGTCGCTTCCCGCTCCCGGCGGCCCCGTCGGGTCAATCCCGGTCAAGTGTGTGTGCGGGGGTCGAGTCGGTAAGGTCGAAGGAGGGAAGGAGGCATTCTCCCTCTCCCCGCTCGCGGGGAGGCGGCGGGTGCCTCGTCGTGTGCCCCCTGCTCGCGTCTGGCGTTCGGGGCCCGACTCGGACGGGCGCCGTGCCGCGTCTCACCCGTCCCCACGCTGCTGGGGGCAGGTGCCGCGCGGGCGGTCGTGGCGGCCCGGGGCCGGTGAATTTCCGGCCGCTGGCTGTCTGTGAAGGGGTGTGCGGCGCGCTCACGCTACTCGTGGACGACGGCGTCTTTCGCCCTCGTGTCGTTGTGCGCGCTGTGCTCCCGCCTGAGGCCTCCGTTCGCGGAGGCCGTCGTCCGTCTCCCTCTTACCCGTACCGCAGACCCCCAACCCCAGGCGCCGGCGTCCGAGCGCTCTGGCCCGTGCCCGACGGGGCGTGTCCCGGGTCGGGGGCGATGCCCCCCTCGGTGAGAAAGCCTTCTCTAGCGATCCGAAGAGGGTGCCTTGGGGTACCGCATCCCCCAGCCGCCGCCCCTCATCTGCGCGTGTCAGTTTGGCCAGCCAAGGGGGCCCCTCCGCTCCGTGTGGCGAGGGGCCCCCGAGCGGTGCTCTCCCGGCCTACCGCGGCCCGCGCCTCCCCCCACCGAGTCGGGGGAGGGTCACGCACGGGCCCGGGCCCGGCATCCCCGGCGCGGTTTTGAGGCCGCGTTGCTGTGGGCGCGTGCGGCGCTTGACGCCGCGCGGCGAGGTGTGTGGGGCGGGGCGGCTCGGCCTCCGACGCCTCCCGCTTCTCCGCGTCGAGCGGCTCTCCGCCCGCTCCCGTCCCGAGCCGCGGCCGGTGGGCGCCGCGCGGGCACGGGTTGGGGCCGCCTCGCTCGGGGGTGTCGTTCCCCGGGGTGTGGGTTTTTCCCGAGCCGCGACCGGACGGCTGGAGAAAGAGAAAGACGGACGCCGTCGGGGGGGGTTTCCCCCTCGGCGGCGCCAAGTTCGCGCGGGGGGCCCCCGGCGGAGGGGGCCGGGCAGCGGCCAGGCTCGCGGGAGGGTGGCCGAGGCCGGTCGGCGTCCCGGGCGTCGCGGGGCCGCCCTCGTGTGTGGCGGTGGGATCCCCGTGCGTTTTCCCGGCGGCCCGCCTTGCGCCCTCGGCCCTTCCACGGGGTGCCCGGCCGCGCGCCCGCGCCCTTTCCTCGCGGGGCCTCCCGTCTTGCGCGCGGCCTCCTCGCCGCCGCTGCCGATTCACCCCTTCGCGTCCGGGAGCTTACCGAGGCCGGCCTCTCGCCGCGCGGGTGTCGCCCCCGCCCCTTACATCGGGGGCGGACGGCGGCTCCCCACGGCGGGGCGTCCCTCGGGGCCCGGTGACGCGGCGGGGTTGGGTGGGCGCGCGCGCGCGTGTGAGGCGTGGCGAGGTCGGCGGGGTCCGCGGCGGCGGCGGCGGCGGGCCCCGAGCTTCCCCGCGAGGTGCGGTGTGTCTTTGACGGGGGAGACGGAGCCAGTCGGCTCCCCGGGTGCCGCGGGACCGCCTTCGTTGCCCGGCGGTGAGACCCCGCGTGCGTTCCCGGTGGCCCGACTCGCAACCGACGCCTGCTTTCCGGCGCCCCGGAGCGCTTCGCGGGGAGCCTCGCGTCTCCGTTCCCGCCGCCGCCTCAGGGCCCCCCGGCCGCCTCCTCCGTCGCTCTCTCTTCTCCGTCGTCCGTGTTTGCCGACTCGGGGGCTCCGCGCCCCGGTGCGCATCGCCTCCCCCGGGCCCGCCGCGGCTCCCCCCTCCGTGTCCGCCGCCGCCCGCCGCCAGTCGGCGGCGTTGCGTGCGGGCGAGGGTTGCCGACGACCCCGTCTGCGCGGCCCCGCGCGGACGTGCGCGCCCGAGCGGGCGCCGGGGCCCGGCCGGCCGTCGTGGCC
>NC_142512.1:5397500-5437500 GCF_057876585.1 Rhinolophus sinicus | reverse complement strand
AGCGTCACCGGGCGGGGACACGGACGAGGGACCGTGTCCGCGAGGGGGTCGACCAGCTGTCCCGTCGATGGCGAGGCGCGGGGAGACCAAGTCGTGTGCGGGTCGACCAGATATCTCTCCTTCTTTCCCTCCGCCTCTCCCGCACCGTCCCCCGTCCCCCGTCCCCCGTCCCCCGTCTCCCCGTCCCCCCGTCCCCCGTCTCCCCGTCCCCCCGTCCCCCGTCTCCCCGTCCCCCGTCCCCCCGTCCCCCCGTCCCCCGTCTCCCCGTCTCCCCGTCCCCCGTCTCCCCGTCCCCCCGTCCCCCGTCTCCCCGTCTCCCCGTCCCCCCGTCCCCCGTCCCCCGTCTCCCCGTCTCCCCGTCCCCCCGTCCCCCGTCCCCCGTCTCCCCGTCTCCCCGTCCCCCGTCTCCCCGTCCTCCCGTCTCCCCGTCCCCCGTCTCCCCGTCCCCCCGTCCCCCGTCTCCCCGTCTCCCCGTCCCCCGTCCCCCGTCCCCCGTCTCCCGTCCCCCGTCTCCCCGTCCCCCGTTCCCCGGTCCCCCCGGTCCCCTCGTTCCCTCGGTCCTTCTCCCTCCGACCTCCGCGCGGGTCGACCAGATGTCTTTGTCTATCGCCCTCTCCCTCTGTCCGGCACGGTCCCCCGGGCTCGCCGACGCCCGTGCCCATGCCCTCTCTCCCTCGGTCCCCCTCCCTCCGACCTCCGCGCGGGTCGACCAGATGTCTTTCTCTACCGCCCTCGCCCTCTGTCCGGCCCCGGCCCCCTCGCCCCCTCGCCCCCTCCTCACCCTCTGTCCCTCGCCCTCTGACCTCCGCGCGGGTCGACCAGATATCTCTCTCTCGCCCTCGCCCTGTCCCTGTGTTCCCTTGTCTCTCTCCCCCTTGTGGCCCTCGCGTTCTCCGTCCCTGCAGCCGGCCCGCGTTCCCGACCCCCGCGCCGGTCGACCAGAGCTCTCTTCCGTCCCCGTACCCCTTTCCGTCCACCCGTCGTTCCCTTCGCCTTCGCCCTCGCCCTCGCCCTCGCCCTCGCCCTCGCCCTCGCCCTCGCCCTCGCCCTCGCCCTCGCCCTCGCCCTCGCCCTCTCCACCTCCTCCCGTCCGCATGGACGTGATCTTTCCCTGGGTTTTTTCTTTTCACCCACCCCACGCCCGCGTCACTGCTTTTTTTTAATTTTTTTAATTTTTTTTTTGCTTTTCCATACACAGCCTGGGACACGATAAATATGTACCTGTCTGCCTGTGAAACTTAAACCCCGCCACGCTCACGTTTTTTTCTTTCGTGCTGCTGCTGCTGCTGCTGCTGCTGCTGCTGCTGCTGCTGCTGGTGGTGGTGGTGGTGGTTTTTTTAAACATTTTTCTTTAACATTTTTTTTTAAGACATATTTAAAATTAGCTTCAGGTACACGAATCAATATAATACACATTTACCATCTGTATCCCTCACACAGTGACAACCCCGCTCCTCCCACGCTCACCGTTTTTATGACTCGTCTACATTTGACGGCGGCGGCGTCGACCCCGAAACCGAGCGACCCGAGTGAAATGTCGCCGTCCTCTCGCAAAGGGTGCGCGACGGATGGACTCCCGATGATGATGAGGGCGGAGGGACGTGTTTCCGTCCGTGGAAATGGCTGAATCCGCACCGGAGTCGCTGGGACCGGGCGGGCGCCTCGGGGATGAGACGATCTCCCGGGCCGCCCTGGAGGCCTCAACCGGCGAAGGTGGAGCGCGGGGTAGGCCGTCCGTCGACGCGCGGCAAACGTCCCCGTCTCAGGGGCGTTCGGAGAGAAAAGTTTCCAAGGCCGGGTCGCTTCCGCTACGGGGGCATCCCCCGCCCGCTGCGCCCCGGCCCTGAAACGCGGGTCCCGCGCCGCATCGGGACGAGGCCGAACTCCCCTGTCGGTCGGTCGGTCGGTCGGTCGGTCGGTCGGTCGTCCCGTCCGTCCCGGAGATCACTGATCCGTCGTCCTGCCCTGCGACCGTGGTGCTGGGAGTCGGGCGCCAGCCGACTTGGGGGCCGGGCGATCTTTTTCTGGCCTCCCTCCCGGTGAGGTCGACCGAGAGGAGCGGGGCCGAGGTGGGTGGGTGGGTGTGGGGGCGGGGCCGAGGTGGGTGTGGGGGCGGGGCCGGGGCCGCGCATGGCCGGAAGAAGGGCGTGGGGCGCGGGAGAGGGGTGGCGGGAGGCGGGTGTGCGCAGCCTGCGCGCGTCCGGGAGCGGGGCGCGGTTTACAGGGAGGTGTGGATGGTACTCGGAACAGCGGTGACTGACAATCGTTAGCACGAAATACGCCATCGTTTATGGATCACACCGAGAAGGGCCTACGTGTACCTATGTGATGAACTATCCCCGTGACCGTCGTTCGCCGTTGTCCGCACCACACGGAAAGTCTTCCCTCTGGCCACGAAGGGTGTTTATTTCTCCGGTGGACCGAAGAGAACGACAGAGGGGCTCTCCGCCCGAAAGCCCGAAGCGCGCCCCTGGGACGACCGGCCCCGGAAAGCGAGGGTCTGGACCGAACTGGCAGCCTCGCTCGTTTTTTGTTTGTTTGTTCGATTGTTCTTTTCCTCGTTTTCTTTTTTCCCACCTCCCCGCCTCCCCCCACAACAGACGACGCCCCACCCCGTTGCCGCGCCCTCCCCCCCCCCCCCCCCCCCCCCGACTAGAGTTCCTGAGCGACGGGGGAGTGACAGAAAACATTCCTCTCCCCCCCGCCCCCCATCGAATACGTAGAACGCCCCTCTTCTAGTCAGCCGTCCCTCCTCCAGCTTCCCCGGCCCCCGGCAACTACTTCTATTTTGAACGGAAATCCCCACCCACCCCCAAACCCGCACCCCCACTCTGGGCACCAGAAAGCTTTCTCGTTCCTCCACCACCACCACCACCACCACCACCACCACCACCACCACCACCACCACCACCACCACCACCGCCACCACACACTTCGATTTGAGTCTGTCCTATGCGGGGGGGCGGGGCGGGGCGGGGCGGGGGGGGGGGGAGATGTGTCCTACACGACTAGGTTGAGAAACAACGGCTTGAATCCGAGTGAGTGAGTGTGTGTGTGTGTGTGTGTGTGTGTGTGTGTGTGTGCCGAAGAAGGCGGTGGGGAAAGACAAAAACAAATAACTTTTCAGAACAATACCCATGGCCAGTGTCATTAACTGACTAGCTCCTCCTTAGCCGTCTCTGCTCTCTCCTCCCTCCCTCCCTCCCTCCCTCCCTCCCTCCCTCCCTCCCTCCCTCCCTCCCTCCCTCCCTCCCGTCCCCGAACCCCACCACCGAAGAAGTGAGTGAATGGAGAAGTAAGGCGACTCAAAAGTCACACCTGATTCAAAGTGTCGATGCTGTGAAGGGCTTTTAGATGCTAGAGCTCGCCCCGCCTGCCTCGCCTTTGGAACGGCAGCGCCTACGCCTACTGTCACGGAGGAATGACCTTCATTCGCCCCGACGGGAAGAAAATATTCCCTTTGGCCGAACCCTGGCTTTTCACACTGCAGATGACCCCCTGTGACAGGCGCAGGGAGCAGCTCCCTGACTCCGATTCGGGGAGACGGTGCTTTGGTGTGTGTGCGCGCGTGCGTGCGCGCGCGCGGCGGCCCAAGGGTGGTAAAACCAGACACCGCCTATCATTCATTGATCGTTTTAACCGTTTCTGAGTGTACGGTTCGCTGGCATGGGGTCCCTTCACGTCCTTGTGGAGGACACACGAAGGGGCCGCAGACTAAACCTGAAAAGCCCGGGGCGGGGGTGGGGGAGGGGACGGCGGCCTGTCAGCCTCTACGGAATCGGAGGGCCGAGATGAACCGCACGGGACGGTCCGAACGTGAAACCTCCTGACTGAAAGAGGGTGGGTCGTGGCTGGCCGGCCGTCAAACCTTTGGCCTGTGGCTTCCTTGACAGAGGTCGATCTGTACCCGAAGGGAGCCTGCCCGTCTATTGTCTTTTGGAGACGACGTACATACACACGCCCTTGGAATGTCAGAGTCATCCTTTTTCCGGATGCCCTCGGGGCGCGACCCGACGCACCCGGACCCGGGAGGCCTGGGAACCTCTCCTTGCGATCTCGTTTCCCCGAACACCATCTCCGTGCCCGGTGGTACGCGTTCGGGATTCCCTGTCGCGTGTTCGCGCGTCTAAAAGAAGTACGTGTCTCTCTGTTTTGCTTTTTATCATCCGTTCCCCGAGATCTCCCCGCGGGTGGACCTCACGTGACCCTCCTTCCGTTCCCCCGCCCCGCCCCCGTTGATCGCGATGGAGAAAAGGAAGCCGAGGAGGGAAGGGACTGCCGTTCCCCGGAGCGCTTTCCGAATCCGTTGAGGTTTTCCTTCCCGGCCTTCACGGTCACTTTGGCTCAAAGAATCACCGTGGCTCACGGAAACTCGTGAACGTTCGGAAGTCCGGTCTCCTGAACTCTGTTAGTTAGCTTTTGATGATTGATTGATTCATTCATTCATTCATTCATTCATTCATTCATTCATTCTTTTTTTTTTTTTTTTTTTTTTTTTTTTCATTTCGGTGTTATAGTTTATTTAGCCCAGTGTAACCAAATTATTATCATGTGGACATAAAATCATATTTGAAGTTATTCGCGAGGTTATCTTGCACTCTTCTCTTAACGCTAAACCTTCAGAACGCAGTCTGTCCGTTACCACTACAGCCCATCTCCTTTCGGTCTAGGCACACTTCAAGGGCTCCACAACCTCGTGTGGCCGGTAGCTGCTGTGCTGGACAGAGCTGATCTAACCAACCGCGTCACGGCTCTAAGAATCTTGGAAAGGTACTTTCCTTTGGCTGCTCTTTTCACGTGTTCTTCCTTGAAGGCGGACCGCTGGCTTTTACATCTCTCGGGATACCCTACCTGACCGGCACTGGATACCGTGAATGCGTGACTATCTAATTTACTTCCGTGCCCCTTAAATCCCCCCACCCAAACGCGTATTTAAGCCTGAACGCCCAAGACTCCAATGCGATCTCTTTGATATCTTAAAGTGAGCTGCTGAAACCATTCGGGAAGCTATACAGCTTTAGTTGGCCGGTCGTTTCCACATCACCTCGGTGCTGCTGCAGGAGTTCACTGAAAGCCAAGACCGCAAACTTTGTCATCCTTTGACTTCAAAAAGTCAATGTGTCGCTGAGCGCCTGCGGCCGGCCCGAGCCGAGTTGCTCGGTAACGTTTGGGACAGACGCCCAGACGCCACCGTGCAGTAAACCGGGCCCTTTTCCCTCGAGCAGGAGGAAGTGGGGACCCGTGGCGGAGCGGGAAGGGAGGGGTTCCTTCCCAGCCCCGGTCCTGCTGTCATGCACACCCACGAGTCAAGGGGGCTTGGTCTCCTTTATGGCACCCGCCTGCGGTAAGCACGGTGGGCCTCTGCCCCAGCACCTCCACCCATGTCACCTTCAGCCCGGGCTTCCCTTCGTACCTCAAGGAACCTCCCGGGGTACAAGTCTGAGCGCTGTTCTTTGAGGAGCTCGAGAGGTCCCCGAAGATGAACTGGCCTCCTCCCCTTCCAACTTAACCTCAGCTCTCAGCTCCCAGCTCCCAACCTCCAGGACTCTTCTGTCAGCACGAGGGCCTCGCTATCAAAATCATCAACTCTCGGCCTCACCTCTTCTTTCTCTGGGCAGGGCTGTGCTTGTGAGGCCTTCCAGGATCTCCTTCCTTCCTTCCTTCCTTCCTTCCTTCCTTCCTTCCTTCCTTCCTTCCTTCCTGTCCTCCCTCCCTGTCCTCCCTCCCTGTCCTCCCTCCCTGTCCTCCCTCCCTCCTTGTCGGAGCCTGCCGACGAGACGAACGGTTCCTGAAGTGGGGAGTGAGGATTGAGAAAAAATTGGACAAGAGACAAAGATGGGATCGGGAGGGCGAGCAGTTCTGACTAGACTGCTGCCCCTACTTTATTTTTCAGCTTTCTTTTATACACACAGAAACAAGAAGGTTACATAAAGCGGCTGAGGCAGCAAGTACAGATTAGTTATGTTTTCTCAAAGTTTGGCCCTGACTGTTCTTAGACCTTTAGATATTTTCCCATTCCCAGGGTAGCAGGTGTCTGTTTGTTCTTTATGCTTATCGGAGTTCCCCTTAGCGATCCTCCCAAATTCTGCTTGAAGTTACATTTTCTTAACCCTTAATGCTCCGGCTCCCTACATATCCCCCTTTTTTATTTTTATTTTTTGAGATCGTGTCTGGCTTAGGTAGTCAGTACAGACATTCTCACTTACCCGTCATTGGATATCGATCATCAAAGCGATCGACTCCTGTCTTAGGTTGTAAAAACGCTTACTGATCATTACCCGTCATTGGCTACCGATCTCCTTTGGGGTTAGACAGGGGCAGTGGCTTTTGGTTTATTAGCCATGTGGAGCCTTATTTTGTGAATTTCTCCATAAATATCTGTGACTGTCCCCATCACAGCTTTTGCGATGCAGGGGAGGAAACACAGTATCAGGAGGATCACAACAAGTGGAATTACAAGGGGGGGCCATAATTTGAAGCATTGAAGAGTATGATGGAAATACATTGTGAAAACTAGAGACAAGTTTGTTGAGAGTATCAGCTATACCTGTATTTAAAGGAGAGGCCTCTTGCAGTGTCAAGACCTCTTTATGAAACTGGATAAGATCAAGAGTAACATTTTTTCTTACACGGTCTGTGAGACTCATACCTCATAGCAGAAAAATGTTTATTCCACTCACCCTTTGTCTGTTAACAGCCGAAGCATAAAGTCCCATGATGTCTTACCTTCTCAGGGTCAAGTCACTCATATTGTAACAGCTCTGTTGAGATAAGTGGAGAGAACTGATCTTCATTGCCCTCATGACTTCTCTCACAATCAGGTGAGAGAGGAAAGCCAGAGACAGCAGTGGCTTTTGCCAGGCAGGGGGAAGGGGAGGAAAGGCTCCTTTTTGGGTCTTCTAAGGCAGCTCATTGGGGGTCCCCACTCGGTTCCGCCTGGCTTAGGTTGTATCTCCCGTGAGATATCTTACCCGTCTTTGGCTGCGAACCATCTTTTGGGGACCAGACAGAGAGACATGAGGTGTAAACACAAGGATGGAACAGAGTCCCAGAAAGGCACAGTCTTACAGACTCTTCTTTCCTTAAGGAAAGACATGGGGGGGACAGTCGGCTAGGCTGTTGTGTGACTACATCTCCCCCTTTTTTGTTTTTGAAGCATGAGAAACACAGAACGTGCAGTTGTTTCATTTACAGCCCGTTGGAGGGCTATTTGTCCACATCTGAGGACTATGTAAAACAAACAGAACAATAAACAGAACAGCAATATCCCCAGCAAACCCTCTACCCAAAGTCTTTATCCATTTAACAGGGTCTGAAGTGGAAAGTCCTTCTGCAGCTGCGGAAAGTGAGCTTTCCCACACCCTAGGGGCGTGGATGGGTATCTATAGATGTCTCTTTTTCTGTGGGCTGTCGTTCACGGTATGGTTTAACACCGACCAGGAATTCACAAAGGTTTTTTTTTTCCGGACCTGGAGAAATACAAGCAAAGCCTCTTCCCCGTGTTATCTCGCGGGGAGAAGTAGGATCAGCTTTCCCACGTAATATTTTAAACAAAGGTTGTAATTCACCGGTTGTCAACTGCAACTGAGGTCTAATCCAGTTAATGTCTCCCAGTAGCTTTTGGAAATCATTTAACGTTTTTAAACAATCTCGCCGGATTTGTATTTTTTGAGGCACAATGGCCTGAGGCATTAAACAATATCCCAGATAAGAGTAAGGAGGCACTTGCTGAATTTTTTTGGGGGGGGGCTATAACTAGCCCATAATTGTGGAGCTTTTTTGTAAATGAGCAAAAGCAGCAAGCAACTTTGGTTCACAAGAGTGGGCAAGAAGTATGTCATCCGTGTAGTGGATGATGTAAATATCTGAAAATGTCCTTTGGGTAGGTTCTATTGCAGCTGATACAAATTTTTGACACAATGTAGGGCTACTAGCCATTCTCTGAGGTAGCACTAGCCAATGATATCTCTTAAAAGGTTTTTGTAAATTAACAGAAGGAACACTGAAAGCAAATCTAGGGCAGTCATCAGGATTTAAAGGTATAGTATAAAAACAATCTTTTCAGTCCAAAACAATTTTATATGTGTTTTTTGGTGTGGCTGCAGGACAGGGCAAGCCTGTCTGTAAGGCTCCCATTAATTTCATGGTTTTATTAACTTTTTGTAAATCTTGTCATAATCTCTATCTACCAGATTTTTTCTTAATAACAAAAATGGGAGAATTCCAGGGAGAATTGGAGGAAGCAATGTGTCCCTTTTTAACTTGCTCCTGTACTAGCAGCTTGGCGGCTTGAATCTTTTTCTGTTGATAGGGGCCTCGGGCAGTGGATCTAGCCCTGCAACTACACTTGGAGGAGAGCTTCATTGTAACCTAGGCTTCTATTCTGATTGAGCTTCTAATAAAGGCCCAGTCTGTCGAGCCTGAACTAACTGCATTTGAACAGAGAGGGAAGTGAGTGCAGCTTGTAATCTTTGCACCTCTGCTTCCAAGGGGGATCCAGTTTGGGTTGGTCATTTTTAGAGTATCTGATTCCTTTATGTCTAGGATCGATCACATCCCTAACCAAATTCCATAAGGAAAAAGTGTCTACTGGTACTTCAGAGGGTCCATGAGCATCATAATATCCCTGCAAATGCTCTCTTACCTTTTCCCAAGTTTCTAAGTTTAAAGTCCCTTCTTCTGGGAACCAGGGACATATTTGTACTACAAACTCTAAGAATCGAAGCAACGTGCTTCACTGGTTTTAATTCCTCTAGTTTTTAGCATGCTCCTTAATATGTGGGTAAACAGCCTTTTACTGTTCCCCTGTCCCATTTTATTTTACTCCCGACTATGGTATCTCACCGCTTTCGCCAACCTTATTTGACGCGTCTCATTTGCAAGCGGTGTCCTTCACTGATTCCCCAGTATTCGGGTCCCTGTTCGGGCGCCACTTGTCGGAGCCTGCCGACGAGACGAACGGTCCCTGAAGTGGGGAGTGAGGATTGAGAAAAAAATAGACAAGAGACAAAGATGGGATCGGGAGGGCGAGCAGTTCTAATTAGACTGCAGCGCCTACTTTATTTTTCAGCTTTCTTTTATACACACAGAAACAAGAAGGTTACATAAAGCGGCTGAGGCAGCAAGTACAGATTAGTTATGTTTTCTCAAAGTTTGGCCCTGACTGTTCTTAGACCTTTAGATATTTTCCCATTCCCAGGGTAGCAGGTGTCTGTTTGTTCTTTATGCTTATCGGAGTTCCCCTTAGCGATCCTCCCAAACTCTGCTTGAAGTTACATTTTCTTAACCCTTAATGCTCCGGCTCCCTACACCTCCTTCCTGGATAATTGCCACCCTGCAGACATGTTTCTACCTTGGTTCTGACTCACACTCATTACGTTGCAGTGTGAACTCTGCCTCGGTCATCTGCTGCCTGGATCACTGAAAACAATCCAGATCTCTTCCCATCCGGACAACTGCTACCACCTCTCCGAAATTAGCTATTAGGAGTGTAAGGCTTTCTTGTCCCACCCATCCATCCAAACACAACATGGGTGAAAGGAGAAGTCCAGCACGCCCAGTCACTCACTCATGCATTCTAAACTGCCCTCGGGGGGCTTCCTGATGTAGAAAAGCTGACGGACAAGTTCACGAGCACTTAGTGATGCAACGAGATAAATGCCAAGTTGGGAGACAGCTTCACTGACTTCTGCTGTCCGACGTTGGCAGTAAGGAGGATGGCAAAATTTGAGGTTCTTCACTTCTTGACGCAGCAGTTATGGATCGGACAATAAACAAGAGAAATAAGTAAAACGTCACAGGACGTCGGATAGCGATGAGTGCCAAGGAGAGAATACATTGTAGAAGGGGGACATGAATGCATTCTATGAAAGTACGTTCTCAAAGGAACAGTCAGGAAGGTATCTGTCACGATATTAATCGGGAAATACAGTTCGAACGCACAGAACCTGCCTGCAGAAATGCGGCTCATCTTGGCGGGAGCAAACAGGCTGGGATGTGGCTCAGATAGCATTCTGTAAAGTGGGCTTCCATTTCCTCATCTGTGAAATGGGGGGTGGGGAGGGAGGGAGGGAGGGAGCGAGCTCCCACTTAATAAACAGTTCAGCTATTCTAAGAAGCAGGTACTGAGAGACGATTGGGTGTGCAAGAGCACGTTCTAGGGAAAACACTGGGGAGAGAAAGATGGAGTGCGAGCCAGAGGAGGATGGGGAGCTGGCATATCCACGGAGCGGGCCTGACCCTGTGCGGCAGAGAAGTGTGGCAGGGACAGTCTAACGCCACGGTGCGCTTCACTCCCGGCCAAGCGGGCAGAGAACCCCCAAGCCACAGTGGCCTGGCTGGCTGTGGGGAGAAGGCAGGCCGCCCAGAGCTGTTGGTGGGTCTCAGAGCACAGCTCAGCACAGCACAGCTCAGCACAGCACAGCTCAGTTCAGCACAGCTCAGCTCAGCAGAGCACAGCACAGCACAGCTCATCTCAGCACAGCACAGCACAGCTCAGCTCAGCTCAGCTCAGCTCAGCACAGCACAGCACAGCACAGCACAGCACAGCACACCTCAGCACAGCACAGCTCAGGATAGCACAGCACAGCACAGCACAGCACAGCACAGCGCACCACAGCACAGCTCGTCTCAGCACAGCACAGCTCAGCACCACAGCAAAACTGACCACAGCACAGCACAGCACAGCACAGCTCAGGACAGCACAGCGCACCACAGCACAGCTCGTCTCAGCACAGCACAGCTCAGCACCACAGCAAAACTGACCACAGCACAGGACAGCACAGCACAGCACAGGACAGGACAGGACAGCACAGCACAGCACAGCACAGCACAGCACAGCACAGCTCAGCTCAGCAGAGCACAGCACAGCACAGCTCATCTCAGCACAGCACAGCACAGCACAGCTAAGGACAGCACAGCACAGCTCAGTTCAGCACAGCTCAGCTCAGCAGACCACAGCACAGCACAGCTCATCTCAGCACAGCACAGCACAGCACAGCTCAGCTCAGCTCAGCTCAGCTCAGCTCAGCACAGCACAGCACAGCTCAGGACAGCACAGCACAGCACAGCACAGCACAGCACAGCACAGGACAGCACAGCACAGCACAGGACAGCACAGCACAGCACAGCACAGCACAGCTAAGGACAGCACAGCACAGCTCAGTTCAGCACAGCTCAGCTCAGCAGAGCACAGCACAGCACAGCTCATCTCAGCACAGCACAGCACAGCACAGCACAGCACAGCACAGCACAGCTCAGCTCAGCTCAGCTCAGCTCAGCTCAGCTCAGCACAGCACAGCACAGCTCAGGACAGCACAGCACAGCACAGCACAGCACAGCACAGCACAGCACAGGACAGCACAGCACAGCACAGCACAGCACAGCACAGCTCAGGACAGCACAGTGCACCACAGCACAGCTCGTCTCAGCACAGCACAGCTCAGCACCACAGCAAAACCGACCACAGCACAGGACAGCACAGCACAGCACAGCACAGCACAGCACAGCACAGGACAGCACAGCACAGCACAGCACAGCACAGCACAGCACAGGACAGCACAGCACAGCACAGCACAGCACAGCTAAGGACAGCACAGCACAGCTCAGTTCAGCACAGCTCAGCTCAGCAGAGCACAGCACAGCACAGCTCATCTCAGCACAGCACAGCACAGCTCAGCTCAGCTCAGCTCAGCTCAGCTCAGCACAGCACAGCACAGCTCAGGACAGCACAGCACAGCACAGCACAGCACAGCACAGTACAGCACAGCACAGGACAGCACAGCACAGCACAGCACAGCTCAGGACAGCACAGCGCACCACAGCACAGCTCGTCTCAGCACAGCACAGCTCAGCACCACAGCAAAACCGACCACAGCACAGGACAGCACAGCACAGCACAGCACAGCACAGCACAGCACAGGACAGCACAGCACAGCACAGCACAGCACAGCACAGCACAGCACGGCACGGCACGGCACGGCACGGCACGGCACGGCACAGCACAGGACAGCACAGCACAGCACAGGACAGCACAGCACAGCACAGCACAGCTAAGGACAGCACAGCACAGCACAGCACAGGACAGCACAGCACAGCACAGCACAGCACAGCACAGCACAGCACAGGACAGCACAGCACAGCACAGCACAGCACAGCTAAGGACAGCACAGCACAGCTCAGTTCAGCACAGCTCAGCTCAGCAGAGCACAGCACAGCACAGCTCATCTCAGCACAGCACAGCACAGCACAGCACAGCACAGCTCAGCTCAGCTCAGCTCAGCTCAGCTCAGCACAGCACAGCACAGCTCAGGACAGCACAGCACAGCACAGCACAGCACAGCACAGCACAGCACAGCACAGGACAGCACAGCACAGCACAGCACAGCACAGCACAGCTCAGGACAGCACAGCGCACCACAGCACAGCTCGTCTCAGCACAGCACAGCTCAGCACCACAGCAAAACCGACCACAGCACAGGACAGCACAGCACAGCACAGCACAGCACAGCACAGCACAGGACAGCACAGCACAGCACAGCACAGCACAGCACAGGACAGCACAGCACAGCACAGCACAGCACAGCTAAGGACAGCACAGCACAGCTCAGTTCAGCACAGCTCAGCTCAGCAGAGCACAGCACAGCACAGCTCATCTCAGCACAGCACAGCACAGCTCAGCTCAGCTCAGCTCAGCTCAGCTCAGCACAGCACAGCACAGCTCAGGACAGCACAGCACAGCACAGCACAGCACAGTACAGCACAGCACAGGACAGCACAGCACAGCACAGCACAGCTCAGGACAGCACAGCGCACCACAGCACAGCTCGTCTCAGCACAGCACAGCTCAGCACCACAGCAAAACCGACCACAGCACAGGACAGCACAGCACAGCACAGCACAGCACAGCACAGCACAGCACAGGACAGCACAGCACAGCACAGCACAGCACAGGACAGCACAGCACAGCACAGCACAGCACAGCACAGCACAGCACAGGACAGCACAGCACAGCACAGGACAGCACAGCACAGCACAGCACAGCTAAGGACAGCACAGCACAGCACAGCACAGGACAGCACAGCACAGCACAGCACAGCACAGCACAGCACAGCACAGGACAGCACAGCACAGCACAGCACAGCACAGCTAAGGACAGCACAGCACAGCTCAGTTCAGCACAGCTCAGCTCAGCAGAGCACAGCACAGCACAGCTCATCTCAGCACAGCACAGCACAGCACAGCACAGCACAGCACAGCTCAGCTCAGCTCAGCTCAGCACAGCACAGCACAGCTCAGGACAGCACAGCACAGCACAGCACAGCACAGCACAGCACAGCACAGCACAGGACAGCACAGCACAGCACAGCACAGCTCAGGACAGCACAGCGCACCACAGCACAGCTCGTCTCAGCACAGCACAGCTCAGCACCACAGCAAAACCGACCACAGCACAGGACAGCACAGCACAGCACAGCACAGCACAGCACAGCACAGCACAGCACAGGACAGCACAGCACAGCACAGCACAGCACAGCACAGCACAGCACAGCACAGGACAGCACAGCACAGCACAGCTAAGGACAGCACAGCACAGCTCAGTTCAGCACAGCTCAGCTCAGCAGAGCACAGCACAGCACAGCTCATCTCAGCACAGCACAGCACAGCTCAGCTCAGCTCAGCTCAGCTCAGCTCAGCACAGCACAGCACAGCTCAGGACAGCACAGCACAGCACAGCACAGCACAGTACAGCACAGCACAGGACAGCACAGCACAGCACAGCACAGCTCAGGACAGCACAGCGCACCACAGCACAGCTCGTCTCAGCACAGCACAGCTCAGCACCACAGCAAAACCGACCACAGCACAGGACAGCACAGCACAGCACAGCACAGCACAGCACAGCACAGCACAGGACAGCACAGCACAGCACAGCACAGCACAGCACAGCACAGGACAGCACAGCACAGCACAGCACAGCACAGCACAGGACAGCACAGCACAGCACAGGACAGCACAGCACAGCACAGCACAGCTAAGGACAGCACAGCACAGCACAGCACAGGACAGCACAGCACAGCACAGCACAGCACAGCACAGCACAGCACAGCACAGCACAGGACAGCACAGCACAGCACAGCACAGCACAGCTAAGGACAGCACAGCACAGCACAGCACAGCACAGCACAGCACAGGACAGCACAGCACAGCACAGCACAGGACAGCACAGGACAGCACAGCACAGCACAGCACAGCACAGCACAGGACAGCACAGCACAGCTAAGGACAGCACAGCACAGCACAGCACAGGACAGCACAGCACAGCACAGCACAGCACAGCACAGCACAGGACAGCACAGCACAGCACAGCACAGCACAGGACAGCACAGCACAGCACAGCACAGCACAGCACAGCACAGCACAGCTCAGGACAGCACAGCTCAGGACAGCACAGCACAGCACAGCACAGCACAGGACAGCACAGCACAGCACAGCGCAGGACAGCACAGCACAGCACAGGACAGCACAGCACAGCACAGCACAGCTCAGGACAGCACAGCGCACCACAGCACAGCTCGTCTCAGCACAGCACAGCTCAGCACCACAGCAAAACCGACCACAGCACAGGACAGCACAGCACAGCACAGCACAGCACAGCACAGCACAGCACAGGACAGCACAGCACAGCACAGCACAGCACAGCACAGCACAGGACAGCACAGCACAGCACAGCACAGCACAGGACAGCACAGCACAGCACAGCACAGCACAGCACAGCACAGCACAGCTCAGGGCAGCACAGCACAGCTCAGGACAGCACAGCTCAGGACAGCACAGCTCAGGACAGCACAGCACAGCACAGCACAGCACAGGACAGCACAGCACAGCACAGCGCAGGACAGCACAGCACAGCACAGTACAGCACAGCACAGGACAGCACAGCACAGCACAGCACAGCTCAGGACAGCACAGCGCACCACAGCACAGCTCGTCTCAGCACAGCACAGCTCAGCACCACAGCAAAACCGACCACAGCACAGGACAGCACAGCACAGCACAGCACAGCACAGCACAGCACAGCACAGCACAGCACAGCACAGCACAGGACAGCACAGCACAGCACAGCACAGCACAGCACAGCACAGGACAGCACAGCACAGCACAGGACAGCACAGCACAGCACAGCACAGCTAAGGACAGCACAGCACAGCACAGCACAGGACAGCACAGCACAGCACAGCACAGCACAGCACAGCACAGCACAGGACAGCACAGCACAGCACAGCACAGCACAGCTAAGGACAGCACAGCACAGCTCAGTTCAGCACAGCTCAGCTCAGCAGAGCACAGCACAGCACAGCTCATCTCAGCACAGCACAGCACAGCACAGCACAGCACAGCACAGCTCAGCTCAGCTCAGCTCAGCACAGCACAGCACAGCTCAGGACAGCACAGCACAGCACAGCACAGCACAGCACAGCACAGCACAGCACAGGACAGCACAGCACAGCACAGCACAGCTCAGGACAGCACAGCGCACCACAGCACAGCTCGTCTCAGCACAGCACAGCTCAGCACCACAGCAAAACCGACCACAGCACAGGACAGCACAGCACAGCACAGCACAGCACAGCACAGCACAGCACAGCACAGGACAGCACAGCACAGCACAGCACAGCACAGCACAGCACAGCACAGCACAGCACAGGACAGCACAGCACAGCACAGCTAAGGACAGCACAGCACAGCTCAGTTCAGCACAGCTCAGCTCAGCAGAGCACAGCACAGCACAGCTCATCTCAGCACAGCACAGCACAGCTCAGCTCAGCTCAGCTCAGCTCAGCTCAGCACAGCACAGCACAGCTCAGGACAGCACAGCACAGCACAGCACAGCACAGTACAGCACAGCACAGGACAGCACAGCACAGCACAGCACAGCTCAGGACAGCACAGCGCACCACAGCACAGCTCGTCTCAGCACAGCACAGCTCAGCACCACAGCAAAACCGACCACAGCACAGGACAGCACAGCACAGCACAGCACAGCACAGCACAGCACAGGACAGCACAGCACAGCACAGCACAGCACAGCACAGCACAGGACAGCACAGCACAGCACAGCACAGCACAGCACAGGACAGCACAGCACAGCACAGGACAGCACAGCACAGCACAGCACAGCTAAGGACAGCACAGCACAGCACAGCACAGGACAGCACAGCACAGCACAGCACAGCACAGCACAGCACAGCACAGCACAGCACAGGACAGCACAGCACAGCACAGCACAGCACAGCTAAGGACAGCACAGCACAGCACAGCACAGCACAGCACAGCACAGGACAGCACAGCACAGCACAGCACAGGACAGCACAGGACAGCACAGCACAGCACAGCACAGCACAGCACAGGACAGCACAGCACAGCTAAGGACAGCACAGCACAGCACAGCACAGGACAGCACAGCACAGCACAGCACAGCACAGCACAGCACAGGACAGCACAGCACAGCACAGCACAGCACAGGACAGCACAGCACAGCACAGCACAGCACAGCACAGCACAGCACAGCTCAGGACAGCACAGCTCAGGACAGCACAGCACAGCACAGCACAGCACAGGACAGCACAGCACAGCACAGCACAGCACAGCACAGCACAGCACAGCTCAGGACAGCACAGCTCAGGACAGCACAGCACAGCACAGCACAGCACAGGACAGCACAGCACAGCACAGCGCAGGACAGCACAGCACAGCACAGGACAGCACAGCACAGCACAGCACAGCACAGGACAGCACAGCACAGCACAGCACAGCACAGCACAGGACAGCACAGCACAGCACAGCACAGCACAGGACAGCACAGGACAGCACAGCACAGCACAGCACAGCACAGCACAGGACAGCACAGGACAGCACAGCACAGGACAGCACAGGACAGCACAGCACAGCACAGCACAGCACAGCACAGCACAGGACAGCACAGCACAGCACAGGACAGCACAGCACAGCACAGCACAGCACAGCACAGCACAGCACAGGACAGCACAGGACAGCACAGCACAGGACAGCACAGGACAGCACAGCACAGCACAGCACAGCACAGCACAGCACAGGACAGCACAGCACAGCTCAGCACCACAGCAAAACCGACCACAGCACAGGACAGCACAGCACAGCACAGCACAGCACAGCACAGCACAGGACAGCACAGCACAGCACAGCACAGCACAGCACAGCACAGCACAGCACAGGACAGCACAGCACAGGACAGCACAGGACAGCACAGCTCAGGACAGCACAGCACAGCACAGCACAGCACAGGACAGCACAGCACAGCACAGCGCAGGACAGCACAGCACAGCACAGGACAGCACAGCTAAGGACAGCACAGCACAGCACAGCACAGGACAGCACAGCACAGCACAGCACAGCACAGCACAGGACAGCACAGCACAGCACAGCACAGCACAGCACAGCACAGGACAGCACAGCACAGCACAGCACAGCACAGCACAGCACAGGACAGCACAGCACAGCACAGGACAGCACAGCACAGCACAGCACAGCACAGCACAGCACAGGACAGCACAGGACAGCACAGCACAGGACAGCACAGGACAGCACAGCACAGCACAGCACAGCACAGCACAGCACAGGACAGCACAGCACAGCTCAGCACCACAGCAAAACCGACCACAGCACAGGACAGCACAGCACAGCACAGCACAGCACAGCACAGCACAGCACAGGACAGCACAGCACAGCACAGCACAGCACAGCACAGCACAGCACAGGACAGCACAGCACAGCACAGCACAGCACAGCACAGCACAGCACAGCACAGGACAGCACAGCACAGCACAGCACAGGACAGCACAGCACAGCACAGCACAGCACAGCTCAGCTCAGCTCAGCTCAGCACAGCACAGCTCAGGACAGCACAGCACAGCACAGCACAGCACAGCACAGGACAGCACAGCACAGCACAGGACAGCACAGGACAGCACAGCACAGCACAGCACAGCACAGCACAGGACAGCACAGCACAGCACAGCACAGGACAGCACAGCACAGCACAGCACAGCACAGCTCAGCTCAGCTCAGCTCAGCACAGCACAGCTCAGGACAGCACAGGACAGCACAGCACAGCACAGCACAGCTCAGCTCAGCTCAGCTCAGCACAGCACAGCACAGGACAGCACAGGACAGCACAGCACAGCACAGCACAGCACAGCACAGCACAGCACAGGACAGCACAGCACAGCACAGGACAGCACAGCACAGCACAGGACAGCACAGGACAGCACAGCACAGCACAGCACAGCACAGCACAGGACAGCACAGCACAGCTCAGGACAGCACAGTACAGCACAGCACAGGACAGCACAGCACAGCACAGCACAGCACAGGGGAGGGTCAGTTATGGAGTCGTGCACGTTGGAGACGTGACAGGCACATTTTCTTGGGCACCGCGTTCCACCCCTTCTGCCATGTATCAGTTGGCTCGGGCCGCCATCACAAATACCATAGGCCGAGTGGTTTAAACGACAGAAATGTATCGCCTGACAGTTCTGCAAGCTGAAAGTTCGAGTGCTAGGTTTTGGCACGGTTGGTTTCTGCCCAGGGCTCCGTCCTTGGCTTACAGATGCCCGTCTTCTCCCCGTGTCCTCACGTGGCCTTTCCTCTGTGTGTCCAGTTAGGTTTTTAAAAGGACCCCGGGATTCCCCACTCACTCGGAGTCAGGGTTTGCCCGGTGCGAGAGCTTCTCCCCTGTCCTCCCCTCCGCCCCGCCCCCACTCCTTCATACAGAGCTGCCATCTGTGGGGTTCCTTCACGTCTGTCCGCCCTCCTTCCTCTCTTTCACGGTGAGGAGGCGGCACGCGAAATGGCCAGTGGGTACCCAGTGGGTACCTAGGGTGAGACCGGTAGGAAGAAGCGGGCGGGCAGAGGGAAGACAGGTCCTTCCTTCCTTCCTTCCTTCCTTCCTTCCTTCCTTCCTTCCGTCCGTCGCGGGAATCTGAACGCTAAAAACCCACACCCAGAGCAGAGTGTTGCTGCAGGGGTGTGCTTGTTGGGCCCGTAACCCTGGTGGTGGGGTGCCGGGGTGGGGGGCTGGGTGGGCGGGGAAATGACTGCAACCGTCACAGCCGGACCTCCCCGGGACCCTCATCGTTCCCGGCCGGTATCTGGCCTACGAACTCTAATAAGACTCCGAGGTCGGCTGTTTAGCGACCCCCCCCCCCCCCCCCCCGGACTCGCCCCCACCCCCCACCCCCCCCACCCCCGCACGCCCGCCGCCGCCGCCGCCGCCCGTGATTCTCCACGGGTTGAGCGCGTTGGCCCGGGTCAGGAAGAGGAGAGGGAGACGGTGTCGTTGGCCCAGGGCGACGGTGGGGCGAGTTTTCGCCAACAATTTTTTCCTCCCTAGCGGTTGGAAAGCGGCCGCCTAAGGGTGGGGGAGGTTTGAACAAAGGCGGCGGGGAGAAAGAAGCCCCAGGCCAGGTCGGAGGCGCTGACTGGACCGGAGAGCTTTCTGCATTTGAATGAAGCCATTGAACGAGGACCTTTGGAATGTGTCGACCTGGCCTCCCCCTCCCTTCTCGGCCCCAACCCCCATCTCCTCCCTCCCTCCCTCCCTCCCTCCCTCCCTTCCTCCCTCCCCCACAGAGTTTCCTTCCCGTCCACGGACTGACCTGCGACCTTCCATCCTGCCAGACCTTGCACGGAATAAATAATACCTCCTCTTTTAGAGTTCTCTCGCTCTATCCAGAAAATAAACAAACCGAGGAACAGACGACCCCCCGCCCCACCCCCCACCCCCCACACACCTGTCACCCCATGTCATGCCTCTCAGGGCAGTGCCACTCCCTTTGGGCACAGCCAGACTTCCTGGACTCAGCCAGGGCCTCTCAGGGCACTGCCACTCCCTCTGGGCACAGCCAGACTTCCTGGACTCAGCCAGGGTTCTCAGGGCCCTGCCACTCTCTCTGGGCCTCTCAGGGTACCCTGCTTGAACAACAGCGACTCAGCAGTCAAGGTGCTTACATACTCTCAATGGCGGCCGGTCAAGACACAAAAGCAAACATCCGCCAGTTCCACTACATGGTGGTGTGTTCCCAGGCAAACAGTAAAGCGGTCCATTGAATTAGGGGTAGAAGGCCATTCCCCATAGTCCACGGTCCTTCGCCAGAGCTGCGTGTTAGCCTCACAATGTGTGCCCTAGCCTTGAATTCATGCGAGTTGAGTAATGAAGCTTCGAGGCCTCCCCACAACTCCCAGCCATGCAGAGTTTCCCCAGAAGCTGAGGTGAAAAGAGGGAGTCCTCCTGGGTGGGGCGGGGTGGCCATGGGCAAGAAGAAGGGCTTCCTGGCTCAGAGCTCACAGTTCCGCCTCGGCGCCAACCCAGGTCGCAGGGTCCCAATCACATACATTAATTCTGCAGAAAGACAGACATAAGGCTGTGTTCAGGTGTAACTGTGCCCATGAGGTCCAGGCCCAGAGATAGAGGAGAGAGAGAGAGAGAGAGAGAGAGAGAGAGAGAGAGAGAGAGAGAGAGAGAGGTAAAGGGTTCCTGGGTTCATGGCCAGAGAGACATGCTAGGAAGTCCCTAACCACATGGTCCCCCCAGCAGCCCCTTTGCCTCCAAAAACATAGGTGGGAGGGGACAGACCCCTGAGACCCAGGGTGATAAGGCCAGGCAAGGTCCCCCGGCCTGGAATGTGGGATTGGGGGAGACTTTCCAAGGCCATTGTGGTGCTTCCCCAGTGCGGTGGGAGGTGTCCCTGCGGTAGCAGCTCTGTGCTTCTCCTCCAGACCTGGGGGGTGGGGGGGGGGGCGGCGTGGAGGTATCTGCACGCACTCCACTAGAAAGAGAAGGCCTGGTCTATGTGCCCCGGCAGCCAGGGCATCCCGGGTACTGAGTGTAAAGGGTGTGGGGCTGAGAGGCCCGTGGAGGGACGTCGGGGCTCAGAGGGGAGGGCGTCGGCAAGGGGAGCCCTCTGCCTCGCTCTCACGCACCATCACAGACAGCACAGGCCCCAGGGCTCACACAAGGGACACTTATTTCTCACAGATCGGGGTGCCAGCATGGTGGGTTCCTGGGGAGGGTCCTCTTCCTGGCTGGCACATGGCCACCTTCTCCCCGGGTTCTGCTACAGTAGGGAGACAGTTCTGGTTTCTTCCTTGTCTGAGGGCACCGATCCCATCCTGAGGATCTCCCCCCCCCCTTCGAAGTATTGATTTGGGGGACACAAACAGACGCTCTATGACAGTCATTCGCAGCCTGAGGGATTCAGGCAGGTGGGAGGGGTGAGGTGGGAAGGTGGGGCTGGTGGGGAGTGTGTGTGGTCTATGAGTGAGGGGATGTTCGGGGTCGGTGGGCAGAGCGTGGGGCCCCGGATGTCAAAGCCGCCTGGGCAGATGTCAGGTGGCGGTAGCGGGGGCGAGTGGGGGAGACCATCGCAGAGTGGAAGGTCATAAAGTTAAAGGTTGGGAGTGGGGCCGATGGTCCACGTGGAGGCAAAGTCCTCCACCTCCTCAAGCGGGAATCCGGGAGAGATTCTGCCTAGGAGAGGATGGGTGGTGTGTGGAGGTGACAAGGGTGAGGGAGGGGCAGAATTTACTTCCCAGCCCCCTGGGACTTCGTAAGGTCACAGGGGATAAGCAAGTGTGAGCAGCCCTGGTGGAGACGGTGTGGGGGAGAATGGGGCTGCTGGGAAGTCTCAGTCAAGGTGGGCACGTCCGATAATACAGCGGGAGGGGCAGCAGCGGGGACTGGCCAGAATGGATTGGGTAAACAGGGCTGTCTAAGTGACCCCGTGTGGTGACCGGCCTTCCACAGCTCGTTGGGACACCCGCCTGCCTGGGAAGAGAGAGGGGGCAGGATGACCTTTCCCACCGGTTGGTTGCTGTCTTTCCCTTCGCAGCACCCCTTGCGTCTGCGTTCCTGAGAGCTTGGACAGCATTTTGCTGGCTGGGGCGGGGGGGGGGGGGGGGGGATGAGTGTGGGGTCAGGGTGCAGCCCCAGATGGCCAGAACTGGAAACTCTGATGTTGTGATTGTGCTTCCCCACCGCAGGCAGACAGAACACATCTGGCTCCCTGTGTGTGCAGAAATCCGTAGACGTATGTGAAATTTGGGAGCTCGCCAAAGGCGCGACCGTTCTCCTGAAGGATGGTAAAATGTGGCCTCCGGGCATCTGGACAACGGCAGTCCTGGTCCCACGTGTCCATCCCGTTGGACAGCTGACTCACGTGAGAAGGAGAGACGAAAGGGTGACGATGCCGTTCTCTTTAAAGATCTGAGCCACCTGTGCGGGTATGCCCGAGTGTGCTTTCTGTCCCCGCCTCAGCATGGAGGCTTGTCACCCAAGCATGCCCTGCGCAAGGAGTGGGAGGTGGCCCCCGGAGCACGCGTGCTCCTTCTGACCGGGTCTTTGCACCGTGTCTGGTGACCGGAGGCCACATGCCTTTGTCCTCTGTGGTGCCGCAGACTAGCACCCGTGAAACCAGGGAGAGCCAGCAGATGTGTGCGTGACAGACCCCGTGGGCTCCCTGACAGCAGCCCCGAGCCTCACCTCACCTCACCTCTTTCCTGTTCCGCAGCCTCCTACTCTTCCCTTTGGTGTTTGACTGTGATCCCCGGGACCGGGAGGCTTTGCTCCAGGCTGCAGATCTTCACATCCCACCTCTCATTCTTGAGAGGTGTTTGGCGTTCCTAGGTGTCCACCTAAGAAACATCCAAACCTCCAGACTCCTTGGAGAATGTTAATGAGTGTATCTGAGTCACACTGACAGACAACCATTGCCAGGAAGCGGTCTCAAGGGCTGGAGAAAATACTCCAGAAAAGGGCAGTTTTGCAGCTTATTTTATATAATTGGGATACACGGAGGAGGCAGAAGGCCTGGTACACGAAAGCCGTTGGTGGCAGAGTCAGGGGGCAGGAGAAAGCAAGTGGGGACACCTCTGGGACTGGATTAAGAAGTAAAACGGAGGGACGCTTACTTCTTTTGCACGGGTGGGTAACGGGGTAGATAATAATTCACGTTTACAGCACGTAAGGATGGTATCCAGGGAACAAGACGAAGATGAGGGGGTTCTGTTGTCTTGGGCACCGGTGCAGTGGGCTGTGCCCTGAGGTGTCTGGAAAACAGGATCGCTCAGACATTCCGAGGGTATGTTATCTTAGATGCCAAAAGATAACAGACGGGCTCACTGAAGGCAAAGGGTGACCTTTGTCTGTCAAGGAAGCTACAGGCCTAGGATGTGACTGCCCACCGTGACTTGCTTTCATTCGGGAATTTTTATGTTCAGACCCTCCTGTGCGGTTACGTTCGGTCTCTAAGTTTGTGGGGCCTGCCACGCCGGCCTCTCCTGAGCTTGACAGGTTTAGTAAGTGGCCCCCTTCTTTGTCCGCATTTCCCCCTTTGGGCCGTAAGTCGATCCGAAGGATGCACCGATGATGTGGTCTCCCGGGACTAGGAAGGCTCACTCCTAGGAATTCTTAGTGTTTCCCTTTGTCTTGCTGTAATGGTGGACCATTGCGGATGGGGCCGGACCGTAACCTTGGATGGCAGTCCAGGCCAATTTTTGTTGTTGTTGTTGTTGTTGTTGTTTTCCCCAAAGGAAAGGTGAGTAAGCGGAAGGCAGGTAGGTCTCATGAGCCTTCACTGAGTAAAAAACACACTGAATCGTTTCTAACCTATAAGCTATCGTGATTCAAACGTTGCCGTCTGTCTCGGTTTTCTGTATTTTGCAGCCAGTGTAACGTTTACTTATAGTTTGAGGGCACACCGTGTATGTATCGCTGTAGTTCTCACAATCTGACCGTGAGATGGGTTCCCGTGCACCGGTGGTGTTGTTCTTGTGATCTGAATATCCCATCTACTTCCCATGGGAAGCATCTAATTCCTGCTAGTTGTGCAATCGGGAACTGAGTTTAATTTTTATTTGGGGCCGAGGCTGTTAAGAACACAATGGTATGAATCACAATCACCATCTAAAAATGTCTAGAGGCCAGGAGGACGGTAAGAGTTTCATGAGTCAATTTCCTGTGTCTCACTCGGCAGCCCCGTTACAGAGGGCCATTATTTTAATAGCCGCTTAAGCTTCTCTGAATTAATATAGTCAGTAGTCTTTGTCGAGGTGAGGGGTAAGCGTCATTGTGTTCTAGCATTTATACGTAAAATTCCTTTATCGGTATTTCTTTTCTACTAACCTTCTACGACTTCACTTGTCTTTCTCAGTTTGTGTCCTTTTTCGCATTCAGAAATGATCAACAGTATCAGAACAAACGACTCCCTTTTAACTTCTCTCAAAACCACATACACACGCCTTTTCTTCCTTCTATGCTGGCATGCCTTCTAAGTTTCCAAAGAGAAAGCGTAAATAGTATTATCGAAAATACAGAGCCGGCCCGGTGGCTCAGGCCGTTGGAACTCCGTGCTCCTGATGCCGAAGGCTGCCGGTTCGATTCCCGCATGGGCCGGTGGGCTCTCGACCACGAGGTGGCCGGTTGGATTCCCGCAAGGGATGCTGGGCTGCGCCCCCTGCAACTGACAGCGGCAACCGGACCTGGAGGTGAGCTGCGCCTTCCACGACTACGATCGGAAGGACAACAACTTGACTGGGAAAAAGCCCCGGCAATTCACCCTGTTCCCCAATAAAGTCCTGTCCCCCTTCCCCAATGTAAAAAAATAAAAATAAATAAATAAATAAATAAATAAATAAATAAATAAATAAATAAAATTTAAAAAAAAAGAAGAGAAAAAAAGAAAAACAAATATTTTACCGGAAAAGAAAGAAAATACCAAAGTTATTCTGTGCACCTTCAATGATTAACAGTTGGGGTATATGAGTACAGGGTTTGAGAAAAGCCTAAAGAACAAGTATAACTATCATTGTGACTGATAATATTAGCGGGCAGGTAAAGACAATCAAACGAATGGTTATTTTAAGTCCCACGTCAATTCGTAGGTCTACAGGCCTTCTTGAGGTCTCGGGATAGCTGTCTACCCCTGACGTCAGCAGCTTTTCGTCCTCCGGGAGCCTTTGAGGTTGGCCGTCGGTGGAGGCGAGTGTCAGACAGGAGCAGATGTCCAGCCACAGGTGGGCAACTCTTTTTCATGAGCGATGTGAATCCTTGCGTTAACGCCTTTAAGTTCACTGCACCTGGATCGATTAGTGATAACGAATAAGTCCCTGTCAACGAGGTTGGAGGGTCTTTAGCTGATGTCATATCCAGTGGTGGACGACGTCTCCCGGCTGTGAGTCGTGGTCTTGGAAGTCTTCGTGTCCCGGGAGCACGCTGAAGCGAATCGGTTGCAGACTTATCGGTTTATTTAAGCTGCTTGATAAGTCCTTGATAATAACGCAAAATGTCTCCTTTCGGTAAGATTGTTTCACACGTCCGGTCACACGGGGTGAACGCTGACTACTGAGGAGAAAGTCTACGTTTACCAAAAGGAGTAGCTCTCAGGTTGAGAAACACCGTAAGGAGAGTTTTCAGCCAAGGGAGACGAAAAGCTTCTCAAAATTTACCCAGTGGAGTTTTAACTGTACCGTTTGTACGTTCTACAAATCCAGAGGACCGGGGTGATAAGCCACGACGAAAATGCTGCAGGGTAGGCCGGATGTTCCCGATCGAGTGCATCCTTTGCCTCAGAGACTATGTAACTCACAGGGAATGCCCCTAGTTCGGGATCATTTCTTTCCAGTCGTGACTTACCCACCATCGAGGCTGTTGCTCTCCTGCAAGGGGATGTCTCCACCTAGTGAGACAACCGTACAGATCGTGACTCACACACATCTGTACCGTGGAGAGGGTGGCCTTCGGATAAACTCCTTTATCCGAATTTCCTGTGTTTTCATGCACGACTAGGAAGAGAGTTTATAGCGAAGGTGTCCCAGGGTGGGAGCTTTAGATAATACTTCCTCTAGAGTGTCTTCGGCTCGGCTCGTTTCCCTTCAGGGTTCCGTTGAATGGGATCGGGCCGATCTCATTTTAAGGAGACAAACAGAGGCTGGGCCATGAATGAAAAATTCGGAACCCCGTCGTGATAGTATCCAGTCAGACCCGGGGAATCCTCTCGGCTGTTTTTTGTCTGTTTGCTTTTAGAAGAGGAAAGATTATTATTTAGGGTTAATTCGTAGCCCATCTTTAGATATTAGATGGCAAGGTATTTTCCTTTGGGTAAACAAAATCGAAGCTTGTCCTTTGACACCCTGTGTCCCTTAATGGCTAGCTATTGCGATCGGTAAATCGCGTCCTCTTATGGTAGGGGGTCCAATGTGTCCTAGAGCGTAAGAGTAAGTTATCCGTATATTGGCTGAGAGTATCATTTCTGGGACATTTTGCATTCGTTCAAATCGGCGTTTAGCATCTGAGAGAAGCAGGTGGGACTCTCTGTCTACCCCGGGGCACGACTGTCCACGTAAACTCTGATCTTCCCAGGTAGAAAGGCAAAGAGGTATTTCCTGTCCTGTGTTTTACAGGAATGCTGAAAAAAGGCACCGCGTCTATCTATCACCGGAAAATATCTCGGCAGTACACGCGGGAATATCTGATAATGGGGTATGTGGGTTTGGAACTACAGGATCTCTTTGTTTATAGCTCCGATATCCTGTGCAAATCTCCATCCTTTCCCATTGGGTTTCTTTACCGGAAGGTTAGGAGAATTACAGGGGCTCATGCGTGGCATGAACCAGCCCGCCCCCCCCCCCCCATTATGTAATCTTGTGTGATGGGCTAATTCCAGCTAGCCCGTTAGGCCTTAAAGGATAGTGTCAAATATTACGCAGAGGCAAACTATAATCCATAGTTATTTTAATAGGAGTGACTGACTTATTCTTGCCAGCATCTCTACCGGAAAAGGCCCAGAGTTGCATTGGAGTGTCCCGTCATAAACGTCCAGTCGGTGTTGTCAAGGTCAGTTTCCTCTCACGCGGTTTCTTTCAAAATCGTTCCTTTCCCGATTGGTTCAGTATAGTATTCATTTATTTCTAAATACGTTTTAGCCGGGATCTCCAGCCTCTGCGACTTAGGAGCTGTGCTGTAAACCTCGGAGAATGATTACGTGCAACTGGCCCTTTCGTCCCGTCCCTAGACCACCAAGCTAAGTCAAGTTGGAAGGTTGAAAAGGACAGACATGATCTGCTCTCACTCCCATCTGGGATTAGGAGAGAAAGCAAAAACCGAGGTGGCAAAATGAACAAAACACACGTTCATCGATACAGACCACAGAATGGTGGTGACAGAGGGTACTGGGATGGGGAGAGAGCCGAATACGTAAAGGGGTCGACTTTAGGTCGAGGGATGGAAACTAGCCATCGGGTGCAGAGCACGTGATAGACTATACACATGCCGTGAGGGTGAAAGTCGGGAAATTAATGAGTCAGACTTAGTTCGGTCACCTCATAGCTTGCTATTCATCTATCTTCTCTTTGTGTTTCCCCTTTACTGCTCGATTTCATGATTCTGCTCGTTTCCCTTCCTTGAGACTATACATACCTTGTGGATCTGATTGATCAGAAGAGCACTAATCTGGAAAAAAAAAGAAAAAGAAAAAGAAAAAAACCCGCTGAATTCTCAGGCGCCCAGAGACCGGGATCCATGGCTGCAACACCCTTGCAGCTTTTCCTGATGACGTATGACACACTCCAGCCGTGGCCGCCGAGTTCGAGATAACCTTATGAAGCAGACCGGACCGCAGGAGGTGATTTGTCAACCGTCAGCCCTGAAACTTGCGATGACCAGCTGTCATCTTTCTCGGTTCTTTCCCCCCGCCTGCCTGCCTGCCTGCCTGCCTGCCTGCCTGCCTGCCTGCCTGCCTGCGAAGCCTCTCGATTATTCTCAGTTCAGGGAAGATGCCTTTTTTTCCCCCCACGGACGTCAGTCTGCCATCTTCCCTGGCTGCCGGCACCTAGAATAAAATACACTCTTCTCCTCACTGACCCTCCTCGTCACTCAAGTTTTTGGGGCCCGGGCAACGAGCACCACCATCCCCGAGTCTGGTAACGAACTCTGGAGACCACGGCGGGGACGTGGATCGAACTGGACTGATCTGAGTTGGAGAGTCTCACTCCCTTGCTCCTTGCCTCCGTGTGGGGTAGCGGAGGTAGAGTGCCGGAATGCATCAGTGATCCCTGATGCTTATGGCTGGCCAAGCCCAGGGAGGGGATTACAGAGACGTCCCAGTAACTGCCGAGATCTCCTTCGTCCCAGGGACCCTCCCGGCTCTCCCCCTCCCTGGCAGGCTGCCTATGACTGCCTCAGTCGGTGAGGAATAAAAGCAACTGACGGGACTTGGAAACCGTGTGTCGGTGAATCGTGGAATCTGTCAAACCGAGGAAGTGCACTGGAATTCCCTTATCTCTGCCGTCGGAGCCTCTCGCTGTCACTGGGTTTGGGGGCTTACGCGTAAGCCTTCTGTGCTTCGTGCCAATTCGGGTAACTCCGAGGCCAATTTTTGGTGCTGGGTTGTTCAGAGACCGGGTTTTGACCCCCAGATCCCCGTTTCAGGAGGATTTGGTTCTGTGAGTTCTCGTCTGCTTTTGGTTCCGGTTTGTTGGTGACTTCTTTGTTCCGTTTTGTTCACCTCCGGTCTGTCCGTTCCCCTCCCCCCCCCCTTTTTTTTTTTCTTCCTCCCCTTCACTTTTCTGTTTATACCTTAAACACCAAACCGATAGGGGGCTCTATGTCTGCACGCTCTCCTCAGAGCCCTCTGGGCCATGTATCAGGCAATCGGTCGGTCAGCCTATAATGAAAAATAAAAAATATCTACACCGATGGTTCATAGAAAAGGGGAATTCACCCATCTCCTAGTCCACTTATAACTAGACACCAACTCTGTGTTTGAAAATAAAACTTTTTAAAGATTTTTCTGTCGGTAACTTTCAGGGTCTTACGGAGAGCAAGAAATACAAACACCGCCGCTACTGCCTGAGGCTGAGTTACCCGGAAAAAAAAAAAAAAAAAAAAAAAAAAAGAAAGAAAGAAAGAAAGAAAGAAAGAAAGAAAGAAAGAAAGAAAGAAAGAAAGAAAGAAAAAGGGCACTTTTGAAATCTAGTGGCTAATCTCACAAGCCGAACACTCCTTGCGTTTTCCAGCTTCCTTCAAACTGTCATGGGCAAATAAAAAATCTTAAGTCTTCTCTCTATAGTCATTATTAATACTGTTTATGTATATGATCTCTGATATCTATGTTTTTCTATGTTTTATGTACAACATAACGTTCTGGCCTCCGGCTGGTATTAGAAGATTGTAATATTTGGTTGGCTTAAAGAAAAAAGATTAAGCGCTTATATAAATTAAAAATAAAGAACAAAAACTGACCCAAGTACTTTTCCGGATCACATGATCTAAGAAAATAGTTGAAACCGAGGCTAGATCAACTTTTGGTTAAATAGACATGTCTTTTGAAGTCGCTACCACTATCGTTAAATATAATATGTTTTGTTATACCACGGTTTACAAAAATTGACTTAGGTAATAATAGACTCTAAAATCTCCTGGAGTTGTTAAAAATAATGAAGAAACACAAGCAAAATAAAAGGTTGTTAATGAAATTTTTTAGTAATAATGATTAAGCACGCACGCACGCACGCACGCACGCACGCACGCACAAAGCAGGACAATAAAGTGTGTGAAGCTGTCGCAACGATGTTGCTGACCTTTTTTTTGATGTCAGAGGGATTGTTCATTATGAATTTGTACCAACTTGACAAACCGTTCACCGAGTTTACTATTTGGAAGTGCTGAAAAGCCTGCATGAAAAAGTGACATGACCTGAAACTTGTCACCAACAGTTCGTGACTCTTGCCTCACGACAGAGCACCAGCTCACAGGGCAATGTCTGTGAGGGAGTTTTCGGCCAGTAAACAAATAACTGTATCGGAACTCCCTCCCTACTCACCTGATCTGGTTCCCCAACGACTTCTTTCTTTAGCCAAAGATAAAGGAAATATTGAAAGGAAGACATTTTGATGACATTCAGGACATCAAGAGTAATAACGATGACAGCTCTGATGACTATTCCAGAAAAAGAGTTCCAAAATTGCTTTGAAGAGTGGACTAGGTGCTGGCATTAGTGCATAGCTTCCCAACGGGAGTACTTCAAAGGTGACCATAATGATATTCAGCAATGAGGTATGTAGCACTTTTTCTAGGATGAGTTCGTGAACTTGATCAGCCTACCTTGTGTGTGTGTGTGTGTGTGTGTGTGAGACAGAGTGCATGCTTAAACGTGCTTTCCTGAATTCTTTTGGTAACTGGAAGCCTTAGAGTTGAACTAAGGTAAGTTACATGATAAAAAGTATTAAATATGCAGATATTTCAAACTAACAAAATACTAAAATATTAATTATAAGATAAGTCTGCGTTCATCTACTTTTATCTCCTTATTATGGGAAAGCTAAAACCTAAATTAAGGTATGTTAATAAATGTGTTTTGTACTTTATTAAAAATATGATGGCAAAACACTTGTAAATATATTTCCAGCAGAGCCTACACTTCTGAGTTACAAAGTACGTTCCTAGATATTCCAGTAGAAATGCTAATCGTTTATTTATTAGTTATCAGTAAAAACTCGGGTTCTACAGGTTACAGATTCTAATTAATATTTTTAAAGTTACATAAAGTAATATGTTCTCAAAGGAGGTATAAGAGATAAAAATACATTTTTAAAGAAATCGGGGGGGGGGGGGACAGACTAGTTTGTCCTACATTTGGTAAGAAGACACACTGAGAGGGACTGGAAAAGTTATAAAAGGTTTCAGAAGAAAAATCTTGAAAACAGATCACATGTAGTTCAGCTAACTGCAATTCAGTACATAAATTTTAGTATCAGAAGAAAGGGAGTGCAACATTAGAGTCGACTGTTCTCTCTCTGCGACGTAGGACAAAGTTTTTGGAACTACCGTGTTTCCCCCAAAAGAAGACTGGGTCTTAGGTCAATTTTTGCTCCATTGGGACTTGTTTTCAAGGGATGTCTTATTTTTCCATGTACAGCAGTAGTCTACATTTGTTCAGCTACGGTCGTGTCATCTTCTTCGGGAACATCGTCAGGACGTACTAAACGCTTCCGTCTGGCTGAGATCTTACCTGGGGCTTATTTTCGGAATAGGTCTTATTTTGGAGGAAACGTGTTATTTGTTACTGAAATTACAGAGAGAGAGAGAGAGAGAGAGAGAGAGAGAGAGAGAGAGAGAGAGAGAGAGAAACTCTGCCTGGAAAGCAAAGGCTTTAGGTGCCATCAGAATATTCTCTATTTTATACCATCCTCATCATGGGGTTCTCGGTTACTAGAGAAAACCAAATCTCCACACTAGTAAGAACTGAGTGTAACGTTTACATACTTACATATAATAATTACATAAACCTCTGTATTTTGGTACTGCTGGAGTTCCTGTACCCTTCTCAGGTCAGATATGAACCCGTGTAAAGAAGAATTTTACTATTTTCACTAAAAACCGAGATAAGTTTAAAGTAAATTCATTAAGTTTAGCCCGATATTTTCCTTGACCTCACAGAGCGTTGGAGTCATCGACTTCCTGTCGCATCCCTGACGAGAAGGCTTCTATGCTAAGGAAGGCCGGGAAATTTGTTACCATGTCTTTCACAAGTGAGACAGGGAAAAGGAGGGAAAAAAGGAGCAGAAAGGCCGGAGACGAGGCCAGAGACAGGCCAGACTTTTTGGCTGCAGTTATACACGGGCTAAGGCCGAGACGACCTCAGGGCTACCCCGGCATCCCCAAAAGAGGCACGCCAGGCAAAGGAGCCCGCTTTGGACATAGAAGCCCAGATTCACCGGAGTGAGGAGTACGCTAATCTTCCAAAATAGCTGTGCTCCCTGTGCAGACTACAAGGGCAGGCGGAAGAGAGATTGTCCCCTACTCCAAAGGGAGCGGGGGGACCAACTCCTTCCCTGCAAATGGCTGTCATCGAGTAACGGGGCCCGAGTTTTCCCACAGCTCTCAAGAAGACCGTCATCATCACAGGGGAAGAACCACAGGTGACCTGCGATGCGGCAGGGAAGCCTGCTGATTTCCCGATGAATACAAGGGCCGCTTACCCTTTCTCAGCTGTTCGCTCTGGACTTATTGCCTCTAAAACCTGTTTGGTTGTGAAGACGAACGGAGCCCCTAGATCTGGGCTCGTACTCGGCCCGTTTCTTGCCAATGGCCCGTACCACAGAGGAAAAGTCACACGAGTCGATCGTCCTTTAGAAAGGACTCTGGAAAAGTTTTGTCAGGAGACCCGTAAGCCCTGCCTCTAACGGCTGCCTGTGAGTTTAGATTCTGACCTAAATTCTCTTTTCTCTCCATTATTAACTTAGGAGAGTTTCGGCAGGCACTCAGGAGATACGGGGACCGGCCCCTCCCCCCAGCCCCACCCCTCGGACCCGGGGGCCAAGTATTTCTAAAAGGTTAGAAAGAGGGGTCCCCGACGGGCCGTTTAACTCCTAAATAGGAGGGACCTTGTGCAGTTCTCCCGAGCACCCCGAGTGCCGTCAACCTGCAGAGAGTCGTTGGCTGTGTCCCCTTCCCTCCGTAAACGTAGAATGTAAAACCGTCTCGCTAAAACCGGTAGCAAACGTGGTACTGACACAGAATCCCACGCGATGTGTGTTTATTTTCTCCCCCGTTCGGGTTGTTTGAGTACTCGCAGGCCGTGAGAATTTACTTTTCTCACGGAAGTTAGACATACCGTGGATGACTCACACACATCGATGTCTGGTTTTCTTTCACACAGCCGTGTGCCGTCGTGGCCGCCTCGATGTCCCGCATCACTTAAAAATGCTGCCTTTTCACGGTCATTTTGACTCGGGGGAAGGGGCAAACGTCACACGGTGCCAGATCCGGTGAGTAAGGTGGCTAAGGACACGCCATAATATTTTTATCCGACAGAGATCGCCATAGCAGAAGCGATGAGCGACACGGAGCTTCTCCGTTGTGATCACAAAGTACGGTGAACGCTGTTGCGTCGTGCCCTTCAAGACAAAGGCAGGTATCTTCGACGTAGGAAGCGGCACATCGAACCTTACCGTGTTTCTCCAAAAATAAGACCGGGTCTCGTGTGGATTTTTTCCTGCAAAATATGCTTCGGGGCTCATTTTCGGGGGCCGTCTCATGAAAAATCATGCCGGGGCTTATTTACCGCTCGGGTCTGATTGTTGGGGAGAGGTGGTAGTAACGGTGCGTGACGAGTTTCCACTCGCTCTGTGCGGTCAGTCGTGTGTGAGCTACGGTTGACTGAAGGCGTGTTTTACAGCAGGCCGTGAATCGTCCTCCGTCGTGACAACGCCCCGCGTCACACATCGCTTCTGGCCTACGGCGATTCCCGTCGCAGGAACACACGACGGTGTGTCCTCCTCCGCCCTATTCGCCGGCTCTGGGACCGTACGAGTTCTGGCTTTCCCCCGAAGTCAAAACGATTCAGGATATCGAGGCAGCCACAACACGGCCACTAAAGGCACCCGTGAGAGAGGACTTCCAGAACTGCCTCATAGAGAGTGGCGATGACAATGGGATAAGTGTGTTTGAGGCGAGTGGGAGTATTTTGAGGGGAGATGATGGCGATGAATCTTTCGGTGTCCTAATTTCCTTATATTTACCCATTCACCGTATCGTCCGATCACACCTTGTACATCGGAATCAGAGGAAGAGACGTAAGGAGGATCACGTGAGTTCCCTCGGTGGTAGTCGAATGGGGTTGGAGAGAGAAGAGTGGAGAGATCTGTGGGATCGGATAAAAGTAAAATGGAGGACACATACTTCTTTCTTTTACACCGGTGGACGCGAGATAGTGAATCATGAATGTTTACAGCACGGAGACGGTATTCGGCCCGCGAGAGGAGGGTGAGGATTTCTGTGGTCTCGGGCTCCGGTGCGGCAGGTCTTGCCCCGAGGGGTACAGAGAGAGGAATGACTCTGAAATTCCGAGGGTCTGTCATCTTCAATGCCAAGAGACGACAGAGGGTCTCCCTGCAGGTAAACATTGACCTTTGTCCGAAAAAGTACGGGCCAGAGATGTGACCGCTGCCTACGACCCACTTTCAGTTACCACGCTTCCCCGAAATAAGACCTAGCTGGACAATCAGCTCGAATGAGTATTTTGCAGTCAAGATGAACGTAAGACCCAGTCTCACAGAAAATCCGGTATGACGTTCTATTCTATTAAAAAGACAGGGTCTTATATTAATTTTTGCCCCAAAAGACGCACGAGAGCTGATGGTATGGCTAGATCTCATTCTGGAGAAACACGGCAGTAATTTCTATGTGTTTACTTTTGGTGTCGATACCCTGCCGCCTGCAGGGCTGGCCCCTTCCAGACCAGTCAGGTTTAGGATGTGCCTCCTTTTTTGTCCACGAGGAGGGGATCAGATTTCACGTCAGTGAACTGCATGCTCATAAACTGTGAAAACGATCAATTGTCTGTTTTTACCACCGTGATAAAAACACACGTGCAGTCACACAGACACTCTAGTGTGTTCGGCGTTGTCTCCTACTCCTCTCTGCGCCCAAACGGATCCTCAAATGAGAGTATTTCTTTTGAAGAGGTGACCGGAGACGGAGACTAGAAAGGGGTTGTGTCTTGAAGCGAACCGGCACGGGCTTAGAAGACTCCCGAGCACGGGCGCGACAACACTGCCACCTTGTGACTGACCGCTGAAACTGCGACCCGATCGACTGGGGTGCAGGGTCGTTGAGGGGAGGGGGAGGAAGGGAGGGAGGGAGGGAGGGAGGGAGGGAGAGAGAGAGAGAGAGGGGAGAGAGAGAGAGAGAGAGGGGAGAGAGAGAGAGAGAGAGAGAGAGAGAGAGAGAGAGAGAGAGAGAGAGAGAGATGAAACGTCACGGGGAAGTGCCGGTGGTGGAAACGTCCCCCTCGTAGGAGCTCGGGGAGAAGTGACCGATCCCGAAAACGGGGGGGGGGGGGGTCAGAATGTTGAAAGGTGAATTGTCCTGACTCGCCAAAGATCGTGACGGTCCGTGTAGGCGTGTGTAACGTTTTGACCCCCACAGTTTGAATGTTGCGAGCGGCTCTCCGCCCCCCCCCGCCCCGCCCCCGCCCCCTCCTCCCCTCCCCCTCCCCCGTCACGGGGACGATTGGAACGTGGCCTGTCTTCGGTATCGGTTTCGGCCGGCACCGTCATTTCACAATCCTGCACTACCCCGCCAGACGCGAGCACTGGGGACCGTGCGTGTGTGTAGACGTCACCTGTCTGGCTCGTGGGCTTCTTCTGTCTGGGAGAGACCCTCCCCTCCCTCCGCTGGAAAAAGATGGAATGAAAAGGGGGAAGAAAAAGGAGACGATGCTCCCGCGGTCGCGGTCGTCCTCTGAATACGTGCCCGGTTGCCGTGTTGCGGTCGACGGCCCCCCAGATTCTTCTGAGTCTTCCCGGGAGCCCGGGAGCCGCTCGGGGGAGCGCCGGGAGGCCTGAGCGCCCCGGGCGTGGTTTCACTCACGTCCGAGGCGCCGGGCCTCGGCCCCGGAGTGGCGCGGGGGCGGTCTGTTTCCCGTTCCTGCCGACGCCCGGCCGGGGTGGGGGGATTTATTATTACTTACGGTGATGATGACGACGACGACGACGTATTCCACCCCCCACCCCACCCCCCACCCCGATTCCCGGTCAAACAGATCCGGGAAGGGGGGGGCGTTGGGGGGAGTGAAAAGGGGAAGGGGTGAATGAGTACAGATTGGTCGTGGCACGGTAGTCACGGGGCTGTGAGGTACGGCGTAAGGAATGTAGTCGACCCTATGGCGATCACCGTGGACGGTGTCACACGGGGACCGGATCGTGTGGTCGGGGCGATGGTGCGGGGACGGCGTTGGGGGCAGGGTGCCGAAGGGGAAGGGATAAAGAAATAGCCACGGGCGTGTCGAGCAGAGGGAACACGACCGAGGATGTGGTCGTGACCGTGTACGTGGTGCCGGGTGGGTACCGGTCCGGGGGATCGCTTCCTGCACTGTCTAGATGTCTAACCGCTGTGCGGTACACCTGAAGCTGATATGGAATGGTATTGACCGTGGACTGTCATTGAGACATTAAAAGGGGGCGGGGGAGACATAGAGAAGAGGGAGAGGTCCGAAGTTCCAGATAGGAAACAGATGCCGTAAATCGCCGTGTATAATGCGCACCGTTTGGCCCGAGTGTCTGAGGGGAAGATGAGGATGCGCGTTCTACGCGGCTCGGGCCGATTCCGTACGTGGTTGAGTATTTTTTCATTCTTTTATTGACGCTTCTGAGTTAAAAGCGTGATCCTAGACGTCGATCACGATATCCGCATGACCGATAAGTCAATACCCTGGCGTGGGATCATCGGTTTTGTGGAACTCGGGAGGAACTGGCAGCGGCCAAGAGTTCTTGGCCTTCAAGGGTGCGTAAAAGGCCTTGAGGGTGTGACCGGTACGTGAAACGTCTCGAACCTCGCACCTGTTCTTGCGTTCTGTAATTACTCGTTACGTAAAATTTCTCATACTGGAACGCGTCAAAGACTGGACGCTAGAATTCCCTTGTGATGCAGAAGATGGGTACCGAAACGTAAAGACACACGGGGGGGGGGGGAGGGGATTAAAAGGAAACGTCCTCCCCCCCCCCTCGAAAGATTGGGCCAAAGACGTGGGTGCGCGGTCTACCGGGGGGGGGGGGGCGTTATACAGTGCAAAATACGGTACTCCAGGAGGTGGGTCCCCGTGGACTGGCTACCACGTGTGTCCGAGACGAATACGGCGTCGCACGTGAGCTGTCTTTCGATCAAGATCTCGCGCAAAAGGAAGAAAACGAAACCAAACCCAAGATTCCCCCCTCCCCCGCCCGCCCCGGGTCCCCCTTGAGCGGCCGGGGTCGCGTCGTGGCGGCCGGGAGCTCGGTGGCCGAAGCCGGCCCGCTCCGGGCCCGGAGAGGCCATCCGAGGTGGGCCGGGACGAGGTCCGGCGACCGTGCCGGCGGCGGGGCGCCCTCGCCGGCTCGCGATCCGGATCCGTCCCGCTGACGTTCGCTCCGGTTGTCGGGCGCCACCTGGCGGCCGCTTTTATATCGTCCCTTCCCTCCGGAGCTCCGGCGACCGCGCCAAGGGGAGGGATCTGGCCGCTGTGCCCGGGGAGGCGTCGCGGGCGGCCGGCGTCACCGGCGGAATCGTCCCGGTGGTGCCGTGGAGACGGCGCGTCGCCCGTTCGCCGGAGATTGGAGGTGCAGGTTTCTGAGGGAGTGACCGCCGCCCGTCCCCCGGGCTGCCCGGTCGCGTCGACCGGCGCTCGCCCGTGCCCCTCCGCTCGCGGAGGAACGCTGAGAGGGCGGGACGCGCCCGCGCGCCGGCCCGCCCGCCCGGCCCGCGGCCGGGCCTGCCCGGCGTCGGCCCTTCCGTGTCGATCGCACTTTGTTTTCTCTCCCCCGCGTCCCGCTCCGGAGGCTGCCCGCCGACCCGGGGCCGCGCGGGATGGCCCGGCCAGGGCCCCGCGGGCCCGTCCGCGGTCCTTCCCGCGGGCCTGTCGTCGGACGCCCCTCCGCGGGAATTTTCACCCAAGTCCCGATCGGGAGACGTTGACCGTACGCCGCCCGCGCGTGTGGCCGGGGAGGGAGTCCCCGGCCCGCGTGCGTGCTCGCGGGGGACGGTGTCGCCGGACGCGACTCTCCGGAGTCCCGTTCCGGCGGCGGGGACCGGGGCCGGGCCCTGCGGGGAGGCACGTGGAGGGCGAGGTGGACCGGGACGGGGGGCACGCGCGGGTCCCGGTCGGTCCGACTCGACTTTTCCTCCCCCGTTTTCCCGTCCCCAGAGACCGGGCGGCCGGGCGGCCGGGCCGGTGGGGGTGGGCCGTCGGAGGCCCGTTCGTCGGAGGCGCCTCGGTGGTACGTTTCCCCTCACGCCCCCTCCCCGAGTCCCAGTTCGGAGGCGCGGTGGTTCGTGGCGGCCCCTGCCCGCGCCTGCGACCGTTGCGGTGGGGAGTATCTCGTCTCCTCGCCCTCCTCGCCTGTCTTCGGGGCTCCCCTGCTTCGGGGGTCGACCAGGTGGCCCAGCCGCTCCTCCCGCTAGCGGGGATGGGGTGGTGACCGGGGTCCGGTGGCCCGAGACCCGTTCCGAGGAGGCCGCTGAGGTCCGTGGATAGGCGCCGCCGACGGGCGCGGTGATTTTTTTCGCCAGAGATCGACATTTTGTGCCACCGGAGAGGTGTGGACACGCAGTCCTCTGGCGAACGGTCCCCGACGGGGGCCGGGCTCCTCGGCGCGAGCGCGTGGGGTGCCCCCCCGCGGGGCGCTTGCCCGCCGCCCGGTGCCCGGGCCCTCCTGTCTCTGGTTCGTGAGCCGCCCGCTTGGGCCTGCGCGCCGGCTCGCGCGTAATCCAGGCGTTCCCGGAGGACCCGCGGTCGACACGAAGCCCTCCGGTCTCTGGTACCCGAGGGTGGCGGGGGGTGGCAGGCGTTGCGGGGTTGTCTCGCCGCGCGCGCCCCCCTCGCCGTGCGTTCACACGGGCGCGGTCCGGGTGCCTAGGTGCCCCGTTCTGCGGCTGGCAGGCGCTGCCTCCTCGCGGGGCCCTCGCCGCCAGCCGAGCCCTGCGGGAAGTGGGGTGTGCGGCGAGGCTGAAGCAGGCTCCTCTGATCGTTGTCCTCGCTGCGCTACCTTCCCCCGTGGCCTCTTTGCCCGTTGTGTTCTCCGATCGATGTGGTGACGTCGCGCTCTCCCGGGCCGGGCCTAAGCCGCGCCAGACGAGGGACGGACATTCATGGCGAATGGGACCGCTCTTCTCGCTCTGCCTGCGGGCCCCTCGCCTCTCCCGCCCGCCCGATGGCGGTGTGTGGAAGGCAGGGGTGCGGACTCCGGCCCGACCCCGTTCCCCCCCGCCTCCTGCCTCACGGCGCCGGCGGGGCCAGGGGTCTCCTGACGCAGCGGACACTCTCCGCCCGGCCTCGGCCGTGTCTCGCGTTGCGGCTCTCCCCGCGGCGGGGAGGGCCGTCCCGCCGTCGCGCCCTGCGCGCCTCGCCCGGCCCTCTGGTGGTGCCCCTGGAGCGTTCCAGGTCGTCCCTCAGGTGCCCGAGGCCGAGTCGGTGGCGTCGCTTCCCGCTCCCGGCGGCCCCGTCGGGTCAATCCCGGCCAAGTGTGTGTGCGGGGGTCGAGTCGGTAAGGTCGAAGGAGGGAAGGAGGCATTCTCCCTCTCCCCGCTCGCGGGGAGGCGGCGGGTGCCTCGTCGTGTGCCCCCTGCTCGCGTCTGGCGTTCGGGGCCCGACTCGGACGGGCGCCGTGCCGCGTCTCACCCGTCCCCACGCTGCTGGGGGCAGGTGCCGCGCGGGCGGTCGTGGCGGCCCGGGGCCGGTGAATTTCCGGCCGCTGGCTGTCTGTGAAGGGGTGTGCGGCGCGCTCACGCTACTCGTGGACGACGGCGTCTTTCGCCCTCGTGTCGTTGTGCGCGCTGTGCTCCCGCCTGAGGCCTCCGTTCGCGGAGGCCGTCGTCCGTCTCCCTCTTACCCGTACCGCAGACCCCCAACCCCAGGCGCCGGCGTCCGAGCGCTCTGGCCCGTGCCCGACGGGGCGTGTCCCGGGTCGGGGGCGATGCCCCCCTCGGTGAGAAAGCCTTCTCTAGCGATCCGAAGAGGGTGCCTTGGGGTACCGCATCCCCCAGCCGCCGCCCCTCATCTGCGCGTGTCAGTTTGGCCAGCCAAGGGGGCCCCTCCGCTCCGTGTGGCGAGGGGCCCCCGAGCGGTGCTCTCCCGGCCTACCGCGGCCCGCGCCTCCCCCCACCGAGTCGGGGGAGGGTCACGCACGGGCCCGGGCCCGGCATCCCCGGCGCGGTTTTGAGGCCGCGTTGCTGTGGGCGCGTGCGGCGCTTGACGCCGCGCGGCGAGGTGTGTGGGGCGGGGCGGCTCGGCCTCCGACGCCTCCCGCTTCTCCGCGTCGAGCGGCTCTCCGCCCGCTCCCGTCCCGAGCCGCGGCCGGTGGGCGCCGCGCGGGCACGGGTTGGGGCCGCCTCGCTCGGGGGTGTCGTTCCCCGGGGTGTGGGTTTTTCCCGAGC
>NC_142512.1:5350000-5385000 GCF_057876585.1 Rhinolophus sinicus | reverse complement strand
ACCATCTGTATCCCTCACACAGTGACAACCCCGCTCCTCCCACGCTCACCGTTTTTATGACTCGTCTACATTTGACGGCGGCGGCGTCGACCCCGAAACCGAGCGACCCGAGTGAAATGTCGCCGTCCTCTCGCAAAGGGTGCGCGACGGATGGACTCCCGATGATGATGAGGGCGGAGGGACGTGTTTCCGTCCGTGGAAATGGCTGAATCCGCACCGGAGTCGCTGGGACCGGGCGGGCGCCTCGGGGATGAGACGATCTCCCGGGCCGCCCTGGAGGCCTCAACCGGCGAAGGTGGAGCGCGGGGTAGGCCGTCCGTCGACGCGCGGCAAACGTCCCCGTCTCAGGGGCGTTCGGAGAGAAAAGTTTCCAAGGCCGGGTCGCTTCCGCTACGGGGGCATCCCCCGCCCGCTGCGCCCCGGCCCTGAAACGCGGGTCCCGCGCCGCATCGGGACGAGGCCGAACTCCCCTGTCGGTCGGTCGGTCGGTCGGTCGGTCGGTCGTCCCGTCCGTCCCGGAGATCACTGATCCGTCGTCCTGCCCTGCGACCGTGGTGCTGGGAGTCGGGCGCCAGCCGACTTGGGGGCCGGGCGATCTTTTTCTGGCCTCCCTCCCGGTGAGGTCGACCGAGAGGAGCGGGGCCGAGGTGGGTGGGTGGGTGTGGGGGCGGGGCCGAGGTGGGTGTGGGGGCGGGGCCGGGGCCGCGCATGGCCGGAAGAAGGGCGTGGGGCGCGGGAGAGGGGTGGCGGGAGGCGGGTGTGCGCAGCCTGCGCGCGTCCGGGAGCGGGGCGCGGTTTACAGGGAGGTGTGGATGGTACTCGGAACAGCGGTGACTGACAATCGTTAGCACGAAATACGCCATCGTTTATGGATCACACCGAGAAGGGCCTACGTGTACCTATGTGATGAACTATCCCCGTGACCGTCGTTCGCCGTTGTCCGCACCACACGGAAAGTCTTCCCTCTGGCCACGAAGGGTGTTTATTTCTCCGGTGGACCGAAGAGAACGACAGAGGGGCTCTCCGCCCGAAAGCCCGAAGCGCGCCCCTGGGACGACCGGCCCCGGAAAGCGAGGGTCTGGACCGAACTGGCAGCCTCGCTCGTTTTTTGTTTGTTTGTTCGATTGTTCTTTTCCTCGTTTTCTTTTTTCCCACCTCCCCGCCTCCCCCCACAACAGACGACGCCCCACCCCGTTGCCGCGCCCTCCCCACCCCCCCCCCCCCCGACTAGAGTTCCTGAGCGACGGGGGAGTGACAGAAAACATTCCTCTCCCCCCCGCCCCCCATCGAATACGTAGAACGCCCCTCTTCTAGTCAGCCGTCCCTCCTCCAGCTTCCCCGGCCCCCGGCAACTACTTCTATTTTGAACGGAAATCCCCACCCACCCCCAAACCCGCACCCCCACTCTGGGCACCAGAAAGCTTTCTCGTTCCTCCACCACCACCACCACCGCCACCACACACTTCGATTTGAGTCTGTCCTATGCGGGGGGGCGGGGCGGGGCGGGGCGGGGGGGGGGGAGATGTGTCCTACACGACTAGGTTGAGAAACAACGGCTTGAATCCGAGTGAGTGAGTGTGTGTGTGTGTGTGTGTGTGTGTGTGTGTGTGTGTGTGTGCCGAAGAAGGCGGTGGGGAAAGACAAAAACAAATAACTTTTCAGAACAATACCCATGGCCAGTGTCATTAACTGACTAGCTCCTCCTTAGCCGTCTCTGCTCTCTCCTCCCTCCCTCCCTCCCTCCCTCCCTCCCTCCCTCCCTCCCTCCCTCCCGTCCCCGAACCCCACCACCGAAGAAGTGAGTGAATGGAGAAGTAAGGCGACTCAAAAGTCACACCTGATTCAAAGTGTCGATGCTGTGAAGGGCTTTTAGATGCTAGAGCTCGCCCCGCCTGCCTCGCCTTTGGAACGGCAGCGCCTACGCCTACTGTCACGGAGGAATGACCTTCATTCGCCCCGACGGGAAGAAAATATTCCCTTTGGCCGAACCCTGGCTTTTCACACTGCAGATGACCCCCTGTGACAGGCGCAGGGAGCAGCTCCCTGACTCCGATTCGGGGAGACGGTGCTTTGGTGTGTGTGCGCGCGTGCGTGCGCGCGCGCGGCGGCCCAAGGGTGGTAAAACCAGACACCGCCTATCATTCATTGATCGTTTTAACCGTTTCTGAGTGTACGGTTCGCTGGCATGGGGTCCCTTCACGTCCTTGTGGAGGACACACGAAGGGGCCGCAGACTAAACCTGAAAAGCCCGGGGCGGGGGTGGGGGAGGGGACGGCGGCCTGTCAGCCTCTACGGAATCGGAGGGCCGAGATGAACCGCACGGGACGGTCCGAACGTGAAACCTCCTGACTGAAAGAGGGTGGGTCGTGGCTGGCCGGCCGTCAAACCTTTGGCCTGTGGCTTCCTTGACAGAGGTCGATCTGTACCCGAAGGGAGCCTGCCCGTCTATTGTCTTTTGGAGACGACGTACATACACACGCCCTTGGAATGTCAGAGTCATCCTTTTTCCGGATGCCCTCGGGGCGCGACCCGACGCACCCGGACCCGGGAGGCCTGGGAACCTCTCCTTGCGATCTCGTTTCCCCGAACACCATCTCCGTGCCCGGTGGTACGCGTTCGGGATTCCCTGTCGCGTGTTCGCGCGTCTAAAAGAAGTACGTGTCTCTCTGTTTTGCTTTTTATCATCCGTTCCCCGAGATCTCCCCGCGGGTGGACCTCACGTGACCCTCCTTCCGTTCCCCCGCCCCGCCCCCGTTGATCGCGATGGAGAAAAGGAAGCCGAGGAGGGAAGGGACTGCCGTTCCCCGGAGCGCTTTCCGAATCCGTTGAGGTTTTCCTTCCCGGCCTTCACGGTCACTTTGGCTCAAAGAATCACCGTGGCTCACGGAAACTCGTGAACGTTCGGAAGTCCGGTCTCCTGAACTCTGTTAGTTAGCTTTTGATGATTGATTGATTCATTCATTCATTCATTCATTCATTCATTCATTCTTTTTTTTTTTTTTTTTTTTTTTTTTTTCATTTCGGTGTTATAGTTTATTTAGCCCAGTGTAACCAAATTATTATCATGTGGACATAAAATCATATTTGAAGTTATTCGCGAGGTTATCTTGCACTCTTCTCTTAACGCTAAACCTTCAGAACGCAGTCTGTCCGTTACCACTACAGCCCATCTCCTTTCGGTCTAGGCACACTTCAAGGGCTCCACAACCTCGTGTGGCCGGTAGCTGCTGTGCTGGACAGAGCTGATCTAACCAACCGCGTCACGGCTCTAAGAATCTTGGAAAGGTACTTTCCTTTGGCTGCTCTTTTCACGTGTTCTTCCTTGAAGGCGGACCGCTGGCTTTTACATCTCTCGGGATACCCTACCTGACCGGCACTGGATACCGTGAATGCGTGACTATCTAATTTACTTCCGTGCCCCTTAAATCCCCCCACCCAAACGCGTATTTAAGCCTGAACGCCCAAGACTCCAATGCGATCTCTTTGATATCTTAAAGTGAGCTGCTGAAACCATTCGGGAAGCTATACAGCTTTAGTTGGCCGGTCGTTTCCACATCACCTCGGTGCTGCTGCAGGAGTTCACTGAAAGCCAAGACCGCAAACTTTGTCATCCTTTGACTTCAAAAAGTCAATGTGTCGCTGAGCGCCTGCGGCCGGCCCGAGCCGAGTTGCTCGGTAACGTTTGGGACAGACGCCCAGACGCCACCGTGCAGTAAACCGGGCCCTTTTCCCTCGAGCAGGAGGAAGTGGGGACCCGTGGCGGAGCGGGAAGGGAGGGGTTCCTTCCCAGCCCCGGTCCTGCTGTCATGCACACCCACGAGTCAAGGGGGCTTGGTCTCCTTTATGGCACCCGCCTGCGGTAAGCACGGTGGGCCTCTGCCCCAGCACCTCCACCCATGTCACCTTCAGCCCGGGCTTCCCTTCGTACCTCAAGGAACCTCCCGGGGTACAAGTCTGAGCGCTGTTCTTTGAGGAGCTCGAGAGGTCCCCGAAGATGAACTGGCCTCCTCCCCTTCCAACTTAACCTCAGCTCTCAGCTCCCAGCTCCCAACCTCCAGGACTCTTCTGTCAGCACGAGGGCCTCGCTATCAAAATCATCAACTCTCGGCCTCACCTCTTCTTTCTCTGGGCAGGGCTGTGCTTGTGAGGCCTTCCAGGATCTCCTTCCTTCCTTCCTTCCTTCCTTCCTTCCTTCCTTCCTTCCTTCCTTCCTTCCTGTCCTCCCTCCCTGTCCTCCCTCCCTGTCCTCCCTCCCTGTCCTCCCTCCCTCCTTGTCGGAGCCTGCCGACGAGACGAACGGTTCCTGAAGTGGGGAGTGAGGATTGAGAAAAAATTGGACAAGAGACAAAGATGGGATCGGGAGGGCGAGCAGTTCTGACTAGACTGCTGCCCCTACTTTATTTTTCAGCTTTCTTTTATACACACAGAAACAAGAAGGTTACATAAAGCGGCTGAGGCAGCAAGTACAGATTAGTTATGTTTTCTCAAAGTTTGGCCCTGACTGTTCTTAGACCTTTAGATATTTTCCCATTCCCAGGGTAGCAGGTGTCTGTTTGTTCTTTATGCTTATCGGAGTTCCCCTTAGCGATCCTCCCAAATTCTGCTTGAAGTTACATTTTCTTAACCCTTAATGCTCCGGCTCCCTACATATCCCCCTTTTTTATTTTTATTTTTTGAGATCGTGTCTGGCTTAGGTAGTCAGTACAGACATTCTCACTTACCCGTCATTGGATATCGATCATCAAAGCGATCGACTCCTGTCTTAGGTTGTAAAAACGCTTACTGATCATTACCCGTCATTGGCTACCGATCTCCTTTGGGGTTAGACAGGGGCAGTGGCTTTTGGTTTATTAGCCATGTGGAGCCTTATTTTGTGAATTTCTCCATAAATATCTGTGACTGTCCCCATCACAGCTTTTGCGATGCAGGGGAGGAAACACAGTATCAGGAGGATCACAACAAGTGGAATTACAAGGGGGGGCCATAATTTGAAGCATTGAAGAGTATGATGGAAATACATTGTGAAAACTAGAGACAAGTTTGTTGAGAGTATCAGCTATACCTGTATTTAAAGGAGAGGCCTCTTGCAGTGTCAAGACCTCTTTATGAAACTGGATAAGATCAAGAGTAACATTTTTTCTTACACGGTCTGTGAGACTCATACCTCATAGCAGAAAAATGTTTATTCCACTCACCCTTTGTCTGTTAACAGCCGAAGCATAAAGTCCCATGATGTCTTACCTTCTCAGGGTCAAGTCACTCATATTGTAACAGCTCTGTTGAGATAAGTGGAGAGAACTGATCTTCATTGCCCTCATGACTTCTCTCACAATCAGGTGAGAGAGGAAAGCCAGAGACAGCAGTGGCTTTTGCCAGGCAGGGGGAAGGGGAGGAAAGGCTCCTTTTTGGGTCTTCTAAGGCAGCTCATTGGGGGTCCCCACTCGGTTCCGCCTGGCTTAGGTTGTATCTCCCGTGAGATATCTTACCCGTCTTTGGCTGCGAACCATCTTTTGGGGACCAGACAGAGAGACATGAGGTGTAAACACAAGGATGGAACAGAGTCCCAGAAAGGCACAGTCTTACAGACTCTTCTTTCCTTAAGGAAAGACATGGGGGGGACAGTCGGCTAGGCTGTTGTGTGACTACATCTCCCCCTTTTTTGTTTTTGAAGCATGAGAAACACAGAACGTGCAGTTGTTTCATTTACAGCCCGTTGGAGGGCTATTTGTCCACATCTGAGGACTATGTAAAACAAACAGAACAATAAACAGAATAGCAATATCCCCAGCAAACCCTCTACCCAAAGTCTTTATCCATTTAACAGGGTCTGAAGTGGAAAGTCCTTCTGCAGCTGCGGAAAGTGAGCTTTCCCACACCCTAGGGGCGTGGATGGGTATCTATAGATGTCTCTTTTTCTGTGGGCTGTCGTTCACGGTATGGTTTAACACCGACCAGGAATTCACAAAGGTTTTTTTTTCCGGACCTGGAGAAATACAAGCAAAGCCTCTTCCCCGTGTTATCTCGCGGGGAGAAGTAGGATCAGCTTTCCCACGTAATATTTTAAACAAAGGTTGTAATTCACCGGTTGTCAACTGCAACTGAGGTCTAATCCAGTTAATGTCTCCCAGTAGCTTTTGGAAATCATTTAACGTTTTTAAACAATCTCGCCGGATTTGTATTTTTTGAGGCACAATGGCCTGAGGCATTAAACAATATCCCAGATAAGAGTAAGGAGGCACTTGCTGAATTTTTTTTGGGGGGGGGCTATAACTAGCCCATAATTGTGGAGCTTTTTTGTAAATGAGCAAAAGCAGCAAGCAACTTTGGTTCACAAGAGTGGGCAAGAAGTATGTCATCCGTGTAGTGGATGATGTAAATATCTGAAAATGTCCTTTGGGTAGGTTCTATTGCAGCTGATACAAATTTTTGACACAATGTAGGGCTACTAGCCATTCTCTGAGGTAGCACTAGCCAATGATATCTCTTAAAAGGTTTTTGTAAATTAACAGAAGGAACACTGAAAGCAAATCTAGGGCAGTCATCAGGATTTAAAGGTATAGTATAAAAACAATCTTTTCAGTCCAAAACAATTTTATATGTGTTTTTTGGTGTGGCTGCAGGACAGGGCAAGCCTGTCTGTAAGGCTCCCATTAATTTCATGGTTTTATTAACTTTTTGTAAATCTTGTCATAATCTCTATCTACCAGATTTTTTCTTAATAACAAAAATGGGAGAATTCCAGGGAGAATTGGAGGAAGCAATGTGTCCCTTTTTAACTTGCTCCTGTACTAGCAGCTTGGCGGCTTGAATCTTTTTCTGTTGATAGGGGCCTCGGGCAGTGGATCTAGCCCTGCAACTACACTTGGAGGAGAGCTTCATTGTAACCTAGGCTTCTATTCTGATTGAGCTTCTAATAAAGGCCCAGTCTGTCGAGCCTGAACTAACTGCATTTGAACAGAGAGGGAAGTGAGTGCAGCTTGTAATCTTTGCACCTCTGCTTCCAAGGGGGATCCAGTTTGGGTTGGTCATTTTTAGAGTATCTGATTCCTTTATGTCTAGGATCGATCACATCCCTAACCAAATTCCATAAGGAAAAAGTGTCTACTGGTACTTCAGAGGGTCCATGAGCATCATAATATCCCTGCAAATGCTCTCTTACCTTTTCCCAAGTTTCTAAGTTTAAAGTCCCTTCTTCTGGGAACCAGGGACATATTTGTACTACAAACTCTAAGAATCGAAGCAACGTGCTTCACTGGTTTTAATTCCTCTAGTTTTTAGCATGCTCCTTAATATGTGGGTAAACAGCCTTTTACTGTTCCCCTGTCCCATTTTATTTTACTCCCGACTATGGTATCTCACCGCTTTCGCCAACCTTATTTGACGCGTCTCATTTGCAAGCGGTGTCCTTCACTGATTCCCCAGTATTCGGGTCCCTGTTCGGGCGCCACTTGTCGGAGCCTGCCGACGAGACGAACGGTCCCTGAAGTGGGGAGTGAGGATTGAGAAAAAAATAGACAAGAGACAAAGATGGGATCGGGAGGGCGAGCAGTTCTAATTAGACTGCAGCGCCTACTTTATTTTTCAGCTTTCTTTTATACACACAGAAACAAGAAGGTTACATAAAGCGGCTGAGGCAGCAAGTACAGATTAGTTATGTTTTCTCAAAGTTTGGCCCTGACTGTTCTTAGACCTTTAGATATTTTCCCATTCCCAGGGTAGCAGGTGTCTGTTTGTTCTTTATGCTTATCGGAGTTCCCCTTAGCGATCCTCCCAAACTCTGCTTGAAGTTACATTTTCTTAACCCTTAATGCTCCGGCTCCCTACACCTCCTTCCTGGATAATTGCCACCCTGCAGACATGTTTCTACCTTGGTTCTGACTCACACTCATTACGTTGCAGTGTGAACTCTGCCTCGGTCATCTGCTGCCTGGATCACTGAAAACAATCCAGATCTCTTCCCATCCGGACAACTGCTACCACCTCTCCGAAATTAGCTATTAGGAGTGTAAGGCTTTCTTGTCCCACCCATCCATCCAAACACAACATGGGTGAAAGGAGAAGTCCAGCACGCCCAGTCACTCACTCATGCATTCTAAACTGCCCTCGGGGGGCTTCCTGATGTAGAAAAGCTGACGGACAAGTTCACGAGCACTTAGTGATGCAACGAGATAAATGCCAAGTTGGGAGACAGCTTCACTGACTTCTGCTGTCCGACGTTGGCAGTAAGGAGGATGGCAAAATTTGAGGTTCTTCACTTCTTGACGCAGCAGTTATGGATCGGACAATAAACAAGAGAAATAAGTAAAACGTCACAGGACGTCGGATAGCGATGAGTGCCAAGGAGAGAATACATTGTAGAAGGGGGACATGAATGCATTCTATGAAAGTACGTTCTCAAAGGAACAGTCAGGAAGGTATCTGTCACGATATTAATCGGGAAATACAGTTCGAACGCACAGAACCTGCCTGCAGAAATGCGGCTCATCTTGGCGGGAGCAAACAGGCTGGGATGTGGCTCAGATAGCATTCTGTAAAGTGGGCTTCCATTTCCTCATCTGTGAAATGGGGGGTGGGGAGGGAGGGAGGGAGGGAGCGAGCTCCCACTTAATAAACAGTTCAGCTATTCTAAGAAGCAGGTACTGAGAGACGATTGGGTGTGCAAGAGCACGTTCTAGGGAAAACACTGGGGAGAGAAAGATGGAGTGCGAGCCAGAGGAGGATGGGGAGCTGGCATATCCACGGAGCGGGCCTGACCCTGTGCGGCAGAGAAGTGTGGCAGGGACAGTCTAACGCCACGGTGCGCTTCACTCCCGGCCAAGCGGGCAGAGAACCCCCAAGCCACAGTGGCCTGGCTGGCTGTGGGGAGAAGGCAGGCCGCCCAGAGCTGTTGGTGGGTCTCAGAGCACAGCTCAGCACAGCACAGCTCAGCACAGCACAGCTCAGTTCAGCACAGCTCAGCTCAGCAGAGCACAGCACAGCACAGCTCATCTCAGCACAGCACAGCACAGCTCAGCTCAGCTCAGCTCAGCTCAGCACAGCACAGCACAGCACAGCACAGCACAGCACACCTCAGCACAGCACAGCTCAGGATAGCACAGCACAGCACAGCACAGCACAGCACAGCTCAGGACAGCACAGCGCACCACAGCACAGCTCGTCTCAGCACAGCACAGCTCAGCACCACAGCAAAACTGACCACAGCACAGCACAGCACAGCACAGCTCAGGACAGCACAGCGCACCACAGCACAGCTCGTCTCAGCACAGCACAGCTCAGCACCACAGCAAAACTGACCACAGCACAGGACAGCACAGCACAGCACAGGACAGGACAGGACAGCACAGCACAGCACAGCACAGCACAGCACAGCACAGCACAGCTCAGCTCAGCAGAGCACAGCACAGCACAGCTCAGCTCAGCAGAGCACAGCACAGCACAGCTCATCTCAGCACAGCACAGCACAGCACAGCTAAGGACAGCACAGCACAGCTCAGTTCAGCACAGCTCAGCTCAGCAGACCACAGCACAGCACAGCTCATCTCAGCACAGCACAGCACAGCACAGCTCAGCTCAGCTCAGCTCAGCTCAGCTCAGCACAGCACAGCACAGCTCAGGACAGCACAGCACAGCACAGCACAGCACAGCACAGCACAGGACAGCACAGCACAGCACAGGACAGCACAGCACAGCACAGCACAGCACAGCTAAGGACAGCACAGCACAGCTCAGTTCAGCACAGCTCAGCTCAGCAGAGCACAGCACAGCACAGCTCATCTCAGCACAGCACAGCACAGCACAGCACAGCACAGCTCAGCTCAGCTCAGCTCAGCTCAGCTCAGCTCAGCACAGCACAGCACAGCTCAGGACAGCACAGCACAGCACAGCACAGCACAGCACAGCACAGGACAGCACAGCACAGCACAGCACAGCACAGCACAGCTCAGGACAGCACAGTGCACCACAGCACAGCTCGTCTCAGCACAGCACAGCTCAGCACCACAGCAAAACCGACCACAGCACAGGACAGCACAGCACAGCACAGCACAGCACAGCACAGCACAGCACAGGACAGCACAGCACAGCACAGCACAGCACAGCACAGCACAGGACAGCACAGCACAGCACAGCACAGCACAGCTAAGGACAGCACAGCACAGCTCAGTTCAGCACAGCTCAGCTCAGCAGAGCACAGCACAGCACAGCTCATCTCAGCACAGCACAGCACAGCTCAGCTCAGCTCAGCTCAGCTCAGCTCAGCACAGCACAGCACAGCTCAGGACAGCACAGCACAGCACAGCACAGCACAGCACAGTACAGCACAGCACAGGACAGCACAGCACAGCACAGCACAGCTCAGGACAGCACAGCGCACCACAGCACAGCTCGTCTCAGCACAGCACAGCTCAGCACCACAGCAAAACCGACCACAGCACAGGACAGCACAGCACAGCACAGCACAGCACAGCACAGCACAGGACAGCACAGCACAGCACAGCACAGCACAGCACAGCACGGCACGGCACGGCACGGCACGGCACGGCACGGCACGGCACAGCACAGGACAGCACAGCACAGCACAGGACAGCACAGCACAGCACAGCACAGCTAAGGACAGCACAGCACAGCACAGCACAGGACAGCACAGCACAGCACAGCACAGCACAGCACAGCACAGCACAGCACAGGACAGCACAGCACAGCACAGCACAGCACAGCTAAGGACAGCACAGCACAGCTCAGTTCAGCACAGCTCAGCTCAGCAGAGCACAGCACAGCACAGCTCATCTCAGCACAGCACAGCACAGCACAGCACAGCACAGCTCAGCTCAGCTCAGCTCAGCTCAGCTCAGCACAGCACAGCACAGCTCAGGACAGCACAGCACAGCACAGCACAGCACAGCACAGCACAGCACAGGACAGCACAGCACAGCACAGCACAGCACAGCACAGCTCAGGACAGCACAGCGCACCACAGCACAGCTCGTCTCAGCACAGCACAGCTCAGCACCACAGCAAAACCGACCACAGCACAGGACAGCACAGCACAGCACAGCACAGCACAGCACAGCACAGCACAGGACAGCACAGCACAGCACAGCACAGCACAGCACAGCACAGCACAGCACAGGACAGCACAGCACAGCACAGCTAAGGACAGCACAGCACAGCTCAGTTCAGCACAGCTCAGCTCAGCAGAGCACAGCACAGCACAGCTCATCTCAGCACAGCACAGCACAGCTCAGCTCAGCTCAGCTCAGCTCAGCTCAGCACAGCACAGCACAGCTCAGGACAGCACAGCACAGCACAGCACAGCACAGTACAGCACAGCACAGGACAGCACAGCACAGCACAGCACAGCTCAGGACAGCACAGCGCACCACAGCACAGCTCGTCTCAGCACAGCACAGCTCAGCACCACAGCAAAACCGACCACAGCACAGGACAGCACAGCACAGCACAGCACAGCACAGCACAGGACAGCACAGCACAGCACAGCACAGCACAGCACAGCACAGCACAGGACAGCACAGCACAGCACAGCACAGCACAGGACAGCACAGCACAGCACAGGACAGCACAGCACAGCACAGCACAGCTAAGGACAGCACAGCACAGCACAGCACAGGACAGCACAGCACAGCACAGCACAGCACAGCACAGCACAGCACAGGACAGCACAGCACAGCACAGCACAGCACAGCTAAGGACAGCACAGCACAGCACAGCACAGCACAGCACAGCACAGGACAGCACAGCACAGCACAGCACAGGACAGCACAGGACAGCACAGCACAGCACAGCACAGGACAGCACAGCACAGCACAGCACAGCACAGGACAGCACAGGACAGCACAGCACAGCACAGGACAGCACAGCACAGCACAGCACAGCACAGCACAGCACAGGACAGCACAGCACAGCACAGGACAGCACAGCACAGCACAGCACAGCTAAGGACAGCACAGCACAGCACAGCACAGGACAGCACAGCACAGCACAGCACAGCACAGCACAGCACAGCACAGCACAGGACAGCACAGCACAGCACAGCACAGCACAGCTAAGGACAGCACAGCACAGCTCAGTTCAGCACAGCTCAGCTCAGCAGAGCACAGCACAGCACAGCTCATCTCAGCACAGCACAGCACAGCACAGCACAGCACAGCACAGCACAGCTCAGCTCAGCTCAGCTCAGCTCAGCTCAGCTCAGCTCAGCACAGCACAGCACAGCTCAGGACAGCACAGCACAGCACAGCACAGCACAGCACAGCACAGCACAGCACAGGACAGCACAGCACAGCACAGCACAGCACAGCACAGCACAGCTCAGGACAGCACAGCGCACCACAGCACAGCTCGTCTCAGCACAGCACAGCTCAGCACCACAGCAAAACCGACCACAGCACAGGACAGCACAGCACAGCACAGCACAGCACAGCACAGCACAGCACAGGACAGCACAGCACAGCACAGCACAGCACAGCACAGCACAGCACAGGACAGCACAGCACAGCACAGCTAAGGACAGCACAGCACAGCTCAGTTCAGCACAGCTCAGCTCAGCAGAGCACAGCACAGCACAGCTCATCTCAGCACAGCACAGCACAGCTCAGCTCAGCTCAGCTCAGCTCAGCACAGCACAGCACAGCTCAGGACAGCACAGCACAGCACAGCACAGCACAGTACAGCACAGCACAGGACAGCACACCACAGCACAGCACAGCTCAGGACAGCACAGCGCACCACAGCACAGCTCGTCTCAGCACAGCACAGCTCAGCACCACAGCAAAACCGACCACAGCACAGGACAGCACAGCACAGCACAGCACAGCACAGCACAGCACAGGACAGCACAGCACAGCACAGCACAGCACAGCACAGCACAGGACAGCACAGCACAGCACAGCACAGCACAGGACAGCACAGCACAGCACAGGACAGCACAGCACAGCACAGCACAGCTAAGGACAGCACAGCACAGCACAGCACAGGACAGCACAGCACAGCACAGCACAGCACAGCACAGCACAGCACAGCACAGGACAGCACAGCACAGCACAGCACAGCACAGCTAAGGACAGCACAGCACAGCACAGCACAGCACAGCACAGCACAGGACAGCACAGCACAGCACAGCACAGGACAGCACAGGACAGCACAGCACAGCACAGCACAGCACAGCACAGGACAGCACAGCACAGCACAGCACAGCACAGCACAGCTCAGCTCAGGACAGCACAGGACAGCACAGCACAGCACAGCACAGCACAGCACAGCACAGCACAGCTCAGGACAGCTCAGCTCAGCTCAGCACAGCACAGCACAGGACAGCACAGCACAGCACAGGGGAGGGTCAGTTATGGAGTCGTGCACGTTGGAGACGTGACAGGCACATTTTCTTGGGCACCGCGTTCCACCCCTTCTGCCATGTATCAGTTGGCTCGGGCCGCCATCACAAATACCATAGGCCGAGTGGTTTAAACGACAGAAATGTATCGCCTGACAGTTCTGCAAGCTGAAAGTTCGAGTGCTAGGTTTTGGCACGGTTGGTTTCTGCCCAGGGCTCCGTCCTTGGCTTACAGATGCCCGTCTTCTCCCCGTGTCCTCACGTGGCCTTTCCTCTGTGTGTCCAGTTAGGTTTTTAAAAGGACCCCGGGATTCCCCACTCACTCGGAGTCAGGGTTTGCCCGGTGCGAGAGCTTCTCCCCTGTCCTCCCCTCCGCCCCGCCCCCACTCCTTCATACAGAGCTGCCATCTGTGGGGTTCCTTCACGTCTGTCCGCCCTCCTTCCTCTCTTTCACGGTGAGGAGGCGGCACGCGAAATGGCCAGTGGGTACCCAGTGGGTACCTAGGGTGAGACCGGTAGGAAGAAGCGGGCGGGCAGAGGGAAGACAGGTCCTTCCTTCCTTCCTTCCTTCCTTCCTTCCTTCCTTCCGTCCGTCGCGGGAATCTGAACGCTAAAAACCCACACCCGGAGCAGAGTGTTGCTGCAGGGTGTGCTTGTTGGGCCCGTAACCCTGGTGGTGGGGTGCCGGGGTGGGGGGCTGGGTGGGCGGGGAAATGACTGCAACCGTCACAGCCGGACCTCCCCGGGACCCTCATCGTTCCCGGCCGGTGTCTGGCCTACGAACTCTAATAAGACTCCGAGGTCGGCTGTTTAGCGACCCCCCCCCCCTGGACTCGCCCCCACCCCCACCCCACCCCCCCGCACGCCCGCCGCCGCCGCCCGTGATTCTCCACGGGTTGAGCGCGTTGGCCCGGGTCAGGAAGAGGAGAGGGAGACGGTGTCGTTGGCCCAGGGCGACGGTGGGGCGAGTTTTCGCCAACAATTTTTTCCTCCCTAGCGGTTGGAAAGCGGCCGCCTAAGGGTGGGGGAGGTTTGAACAAAGGCGGCGGGGAGAAAGAAGCCCCAGGCCAGGTCGGAGGCGCTGACTGGACCGGAGAGCTTTCTGCATTTGAATGAAGCCATTGAACGAGGACCTTTGGAATGTGTCGACCTGGCCTCCCCCTCCCTTCTCGGCCCCAACCCCCATCTCCTCCCTCCCTCCCTCCCTCCCTCCCCCCCCCCCCCCCACAGAGTTTCCTTCCCGTCCACGGACTGACCTGCGACCTTCCATCCTGCCAGACCTTGCACGGAATAAATAATACCTCCTCTTTTAGAGTTCTCTCGCTCTATCCAGAAAATAAACAAACCGAGGAACAGACGACCCCCCCGCCCCACCCCCCACCCCCCACACACCTGTCACCCCATGTCATGCCTCTCAGGGCAGTGCCACTCCCTTTGGGCACAGCCAGACTTCCTGGACTCAGCCAGGGCCTCTCAGGGCACTGCCACTCCCTCTGGGCACAGCCAGACTTCCTGGACTCAGCCAGGGTTCTCAGGGCACTGCCACTCTCTCTGGGCCTCTCAGGGTACCCTGCTTGAACAACAGCGACTCAGCAGTCAAGGTGCTTACATACTCTCAATGGCGGCCGGTCAAGACACAAAAGCAAACATCCGCCAGTTCCACTACATGGTGGTGTGTTCCCAGGCAAACAGTAAAGCGGTGCATTGAATTAGGGGTAGAAGGCCATTCCCCATAGTCCACGGTCCTTCGCCAGAGCTGCGTGTTAGCCTCACAATGTGTGCCCTAGCCTTGAATTCATGCGAGTTGAGTAATGAAGCTTCGAGGCCTCCCCACAACTCCCAGCCATGCAGAGTTTCCCCAGAAGCTGAGGTGAAAAGAGGGAGTCCTCCTGGGTGGGGCGGGGTGGCCATGGGCAAGAAGAAGGGCTTCCTGGCTCAGAGCTCACAGTTCCGCCTCGGCGCCAACCCAGGTCGCAGGGTCCCAATCACATACATTAATTCTGCAGAAAGACAGACATAAGGCTGTGTTCAGGTGTAACTGTGCCCATGAGGTCCAGGCCCAGAGATAGAGGAGAGAGAGAGAGAGAGAGAGAGAGAGAGAGAGAGAGAGAGAGAGAGAGAGAGAGGTAAAGGGTTCCTGGGTTCATGGCCAGAGAGACATGCTAGGAAGTCCCTAACCACATGGTCCCCCCAGCAGCCCCTTTGCCTCCAAAAACATAGGTGGGAGGGGACAGACCCCTGAGACCCAGGGTGATAAGGCCAGGCAAGGTCCCCCGGCCTGGAATGTGGGATTGGGGGAGACTTTCCAAGGCCATTGTGATGCTTCCCCAGTGCGGTGGGAGGTGTCCCTGCGGTAGCAGCTCTGTGCTTCTCCTCCAGACCTGGGGGGTGGGGGGGGGCGGCGTGGAGGTATCTGCACGCACTCCACTAGAAAGAGAAGGCCTGGTCTATGTGCCCCGGCAGCCAGGGCATCCCGGGTACTGAGTGTAAAGGGTGTGGGGCTGAGAGGCCCGTGGAGGGACGTCGGGGCTCAGAGGGGAGGGCGTCGGCAAGGGGAGCCCTCTGCCTCGCTCTCACGCACCATCACAGACAGCACAGGCCCCAGGGCTCACACAAGGGACACTTATTTCTCACAGATCGGGGTGCCAGCATGGTGGGTTCCTGGGGAGGGTCCTCTTCCTGGCTGGCACATGGCCACCTTCTCCCCGGGTTCTGCTACAGTAGGGAGACAGTTCTGGTTTCTTCCTTGTCTGAGGGCACCGATCCCATCCTGAGGATCTCCCCCCCCCCCTTCGAAGTATTGATTTGGGGGACACAAACAGACGCTCTATGACAGTCATTCGCAGCCTGAGGGATTCAGGCAGGTGGGAGGGGTGAGGTGGGAAGGTGGGGCTGGTGGGGAGTGTGTGTGGTCTATGAGTGAGGGGATGTTCGGGGTCGGTGGGCAGAGCGTGGGGCCCCGGATGTCAAAGCCGCCTGGGCAGATGTCAGGTGGCGGTAGCGGGGGCGAGTGGGGGAGACCATCGCAGAGTGGAAGGTCATAAAGTTAAAGGTTGGGAGTGGGGCCGATGGTCCACGTGGAGGCAAAGTCCTCCACCTCCTCAAGCGGGAATCCGGGAGAGATTCTGCCTAGGAGAGGATGGGTGGTGTGTGGAGGTGACAAGGGTGAGGGAGGGGCAGAATTTACTTCCCAGCCCCCTGGGACTTCGTAAGGTCACAGGGGATAAGCAAGTGTGAGCAGCCCTGGTGGAGACGGTGTGGGGGAGAATGGGGCTGCTGGGAAGTCTCAGTCAAGGTGGGCACGTCCGATAATACAGCGGGAGGGGCAGCAGCGGGGACTGGCCAGAATGGATTGGGTAAACAGGGCTGTCTAAGTGACCCCGTGTGGTGACCGGCCTTCCACAGCTCGTTGGGACACCCGCCTGCCTGGGAAGAGAGAGGGGGCAGGATGACCTTTCCCACCAGTTGGTTGCTGTCTTTCCCTTCGCAGCACCCCTTGCGTCTGCGTTCCTGAGAGCTTGGACAGCATTTTGCTGGCTGGGGCGGGGGGGGGGGGGATGAGTGTGGGGTCAGGGTGCAGCCCCAGATGGCCAGAACTGGAAACTCTGATGTTGTGATTGTGCTTCCCCACCGCAGGCAGACAGAACACATCTGGCTCCCTGTGTGTGCAGAAATCCGTAGACGTATGTGAAATTTGGGAGCTCGCCAAAGGCGCGACCGTTCTCCTGAAGGATGGTAAAATGTGGCCTCCGGGCATCTGGACAACGGCAGTCCTGGTCCCACGTGTCCATCCCGTTGGACAGCTGACTCACGTGAGAAGGAGAGACGAAAGGGTGACGATGCCGTTCTCTTTAAAGATCTGAGCCACCTGTGCGGGTATGCCCGAGTGTGCTTTCTGTCCCCGCCTCAGCATGGAGGCTTGTCACCCAAGCATGCCCTGCGCAAGGAGTGGGAGGTGGCCCCCGGAGCACGCGTGCTCCTTCTGACCGGGTCTTTGCACCGTGTCTGGTGACCGGAGGCCACATGCCTTTGTCCTCTGTGGTGCCGCAGACTAGCACCCGTGAAACCAGGGAGAGCCAGCAGATGTGTGCGTGACAGACCCCGTGGGCTCCCTGACAGCAGCCCCGAGCCGAGCCTCACCTCACCTCTTTCCTGTTCCGCAGCCTCCTACTCTTCCCTTTGGTGTTTGACTGTGATCCCCGGGACCGGGAGGCTTTGCTCCAGGCTGCAGATCTTCACATCCCACCTCTCATTCTTGAGAGGTGTTTGGCGTTCCTAGGTGTCCACCTAAGAAACATCCAAACCTCCAGACTCCTTGGAGAATGTTAATGAGTGTATCTGAGTCACACTGACAGACAACCATTGCCAGGAAGCGGTCTCAAGGGCTGGAGAAAATACTCCAGAAAAGGGCAGTTTTGCAGCTTATTTTATATAATTGGGATACACGGAGGAGGCAGAAGGCCTGGTACACGAAAGCCGTTGGTGGCAGAGTCAGGGGGCAGGAGAAAGCAAGTGGGGACACCTCTGGGACTGGATTAAGAAGTAAAACGGAGGGACGCTTACTTCTTTTGCACGGGTGGGTAACGGGGTAGATAATAATTCACGTTTACAGCACGTAAGGATGGTATCCAGGGAACAAGACGAAGATGAGGGGGTTCTGTTGTCTTGGGCACCGGTGCAGTGGGCTGTGCCCTGAGGTGTCTGGAAAACAGGATCGCTCAGACATTCCGAGGGTATGTTATCTTAGATGCCAAAAGATAACAGACGGGCTCACTGAAGGCAAAGGGTGACCTTTGTCTGTCAAGGAAGCTACAGGCCTAGGATGTGACTGCCCACCGTGACTTGCTTTCATTCGGGAATTTTTATGTTCAGACCCTCCTGTGCGGTTACGTTCGGTCTCTAAGTTTGTGGGGCCTGCCACGCCGGCCTCTCCTGAGCTTGACAGGTTTAGTAAGTGGCCCCCTTCTTTGTCCGCATTTCCCCCTTTGGGCCGTAAGTCGATCCGAAGGATGCACCGATGATGTGGTCTCCCGGGACTAGGAAGGCTCACTCCTAGGAATTCTTAGTGTTTCCCTTTGTCTTGCTGTAATGGTGGACCATTGCGGATGGGGCCGGACCGTAACCTTGGATGGCAGTCCAGGCCAATTTTTGTTGTTGTTGTTGTTGTTGTTTTCCCCAAAGGAAAGGTGAGTAAGCGGAAGGCAGGTAGGTCTCATGAGCCTTCACTGAGTAAAAAACACACTGAATCGTTTCTAACCTATAAGCTATCGTGATTCAAACGTTGCCGTCTGTCTCGGTTTTCTGTATTTTGCAGCCAGTGTAACGTTTACTTATAGTTTGAGGGCACACCGTGTATGTATCGCTGTAGTTCTCACAATCTGACCGTGAGATGGGTTCCCGTGCACCGGTGGTGTTGTTCTTGTGATCTGAATATCCCATCTACTTCCCATGGGAAGCATCTAATTCCTGCTAGTTGTGCAATCGGGAACTGAGTTTAATTTTTATTTGGGGCCGAGGCTGTTAAGAACACAATGGTATGAATCACAATCACCATCTAAAAATGTCTAGAGGCCAGGAGGACGGTAAGAGTTTCATGAGTCAATTTCCTGTGTCTCACTCGGCAGCCCCGTTACAGAGGGCCATTATTTTAATAGCCGCTTAAGCTTCTCTGAATTAATATAGTCAGTAGTCTTTGTCGAGGTGAGGGGTAAGCGTCATTGTGTTCTAGCATTTATACGTAAAATTCCTTTATCGGTATTTCTTTTCTACTAACCTTCTACGACTTCACTTGTCTTTCTCAGTTTGTGTCCTTTTTCGCATTCAGAAATGATCAACAGTATCAGAACAAACGACTCCCTTTTAACTTCTCTCAAAACCACATACACACGCCTTTTCTTCCTTCTATGCTGGCATGCCTTCTAAGTTTCCAAAGAGAAAGCGTAAATAGTATTATCGAAAATACAGAGCCGGCCCGGTGGCTCAGGCCGTTGGAACTCCGTGCTCCTGATGCCGAAGGCTGCCGGTTCGATTCCCGCATGGGCCGGTGGGCTCTCGACCACGAGGTGGCCGGTTGGATTCCCGCAAGGGATGCTGGGCTGCGCCCCCTGCAACTGACAGCGGCAACCGGACCTGGAGGTGAGCTGCGCCTTCCACGACTACGATCGGAAGGACAACAACTTGACTGGGAAAAAGCCCCGGCAATTCACCCTGTTCCCCAATAAAGTCCTGTCCCCCTTCCCCAATGTAAAAAAATAAAAATAAATAAATAAATAAATAAATAAATAAATAAATAAATAAATAAATAAAATTTAAAAAAAAAGAAGAGAAGAAAAGAAAAACAAATATTTTACCGGAAAAGAAAGAAAATACCAAAGTTATTCTGTGCACCTTCAATGATTAACAGTTGGGGTATATGAGTACAGGGTTTGAGAAAAGCCTAAAGAACAAGTATAACTATCATTGTGACTGATAATATTAGCGGGCAGGTAAAGACAATCAAACGAATGGTTATTTTAAGTCCCACGTCAATTCGTAGGTCTACAGGCCTTCTTGAGGTCTCGGGATAGCTGTCTACCCCTGACGTCAGCAGCTTTTCGTCCTCCGGGAGCCTTTGAGGTTGGCCGTCGGTGGAGGCGAGTGTCAGACAGGAGCAGATGTCCAGCCACAGGTGGGCAACTCTTTTTCATGAGCGATGTGAATCCTTGCGTTAACGCCTTTAAGTTCACTGCACCTGGATCGATTAGTGATAACGAATAAGTCCCTGTCAACGAGGTTGGAGGGTCTTTAGCTGATGTCATATCCAGTGGTGGACGACGTCTCCCGGCTGTGAGTCGTGGTCTTGGAAGTCTTCGTGTCCCGGGAGCACGCTGAAGCGAATCGGTTGCAGACTTATCGGTTTATTTAAGCTGCTTGATAAGTCCTTGATAATAACGCAAAATGTCTCCTTTCGGTAAGATTGTTTCACACGTCCGGTCACACGGGGTGAACGCTGACTACTGAGGAGAAAGTCTACGTTTACCAAAAGGAGTAGCTCTCAGGTTGAGAAACACCGTAAGGAGAGTTTTCAGCCAAGGGAGACGAAAAGCTTCTCAAAATTTACCCAGTGGAGTTTTAACTGTACCGTTTGTACGTTCTACAAATCCAGAGGACCGGGGTGATAAGCCACGACGAAAATGCTGCAGGGTAGGCCGGATGTTCCCGATCGAGTGCATCCTTTGCCTCAGAGACTATGTAACTCACAGGGAATGCCCCTAGTTCGGGATCATTTCTTTCCAGTCGTGACTTACCCACCATCGAGGCTGTTGCTCTCCTGCAAGGGGATGTCTCCACCTAGTGAGACAACCGTACAGATCGTGACTCACACACATCTGTACCGTGGAGAGGGTGGCCTTCGGATAAACTCCTTTATCCGAATTTCCTGTGTTTTCATGCACGACTAGGAAGAGAGTTTATAGCGAAGGTGTCCCAGGGTGGGAGCTTTAGATAATACTTCCTCTAGAGTGTCTTCGGCTCGGCTCGTTTCCCTTCAGGGTTCCGTTGAATGGGATCGGGCCGATCTCATTTTAAGGAGACAAACAGAGGCTGGGCCATGAATGAAAAATTCGGAACCCCGTCGTGATAGTATCCAGTCAGACCCGGGGAATCCTCTCGGCTGTTTTTTGTCTGTTTGCTTTTAGAAGAGGAAAGATTATTATTTAGGGTTAATTCGTAGCCCATCTTTAGATATTAGATGGCAAGGTATTTTCCTTTGGGTAAACAAAATCGAAGCTTGTCCTTTGACACCCTGTGTCCCTTAATGGCTAGCTATTGCGATCGGTAAATCGCGTCCTCTTATGGTAGGGGGTCCAATGTGTCCTAGAGCGTAAGAGTAAGTTATCCGTATATTGGCTGAGAGTATCATTTCTGGGACATTTTGCATTCGTTCAAATCGGCGTTTAGCATCTGAGAGAAGCAGGTGGGACTCTCTGTCTACCCCGGGGCACGACTGTCCACGTAAACTCTGATCTTCCCAGGTAGAAAGGCAAAGAGGTATTTCCTGTCCTGTGTTTTACAGGAATGCTGAAAAAAGGCACCGCGTCTATCTATCACCGGAAAATATCTCGGCAGTACACGCGGGAATATCTGATAATGGGGTATGTGGGTTTGGAACTACAGGATCTCTTTGTTTATAGCTCCGATATCCTGTGCAAATCTCCATCCTTTCCCATTGGGTTTCTTTACCGGAAGGTTAGGAGAATTACAGGGGCTCATGCGTGGCATGAACCAGCCCGCGCCCCCCCCCCCCCCATTATGTAATCTTGTGTGATGGGCTAATTCCAGCTAGCCCGTTAGGCCTTAAAGGATAGTGTCAAATATTACGCAGAGGCAAACTATAATCCATAGTTATTTTAATAGGAGTGACTGACTTATTCTTGCCAGCATCTCTACCGGAAAAGGCCCAGAGTTGCATTGGAGTGTCCCGTCATAAACGTCCAGTCGGTGTTGTCAAGGTCAGTTTCCTCTCACGCGGTTTCTTTCAAAATCGTTCCTTTCCCGATTGGTTCAGTATAGTATTCATTTATTTCTAAATACGTTTTAGCCGGGATCTCCAGCCTCTGCGACTTAGGAGCTGTGCTGTAAACCTCGGAGAATGATTACGTGCAACTGGCCCTTTCGTCCCGTCCCTAGACCACCAAGCTAAGTCAAGTTGGAAGGTTGAAAAGGACAGACATGATCTGCTCTCACTCCCATCTGGGATTAGGAGAGAAAGCAAAAACCGAGGTGGCAAAATGAACAAAACACACGTTCATCGATACAGACCACAGAATGGTGGTGACAGAGGGTACTGGGATGGGGAGAGAGCCGAATACGTAAAGGGGTCGACTTTAGGTCGAGGGATGGAAACTAGCCATCGGGTGCAGAGCACGTGATAGACTATACACATGCCGTGAGGGTGAAAGTCGGGAAATTAATGAGTCAGACTTAGTTCGGTCACCTCATAGCTTGCTATTCATCTATCTTCTCTTTGTGTTTCCCCTTTACTGCTCGATTTCATGATTCTGCTCGTTTCCCTTCCTTGAGACTATACATACCTTGTGGATCTGATTGATCAGAAGAGCACTAATCTGGAAAAAAAAAGAAAAAGAAAAAGAAAAAAACCCGCTGAATTCTCAGGCGCCCAGAGACCGGGATCCATGGCTGCAACACCCTTGCAGCTTTTCCTGATGACGTATGACACACTCCAGCCGTGGCCGCCGAGTTCGAGATAACCTTATGAAGCAGACCGGACCGCAGGAGGTGATTTGTCAACCGTCAGCCCTGAAACTTGCGATGACCAGCTGTCATCTTTCTCGGTTCTTTCCCCCCGCCTGCCTGCCTGCCTGCCTGCCTGCCTGCCTGCCTGCCTGCCTGCCTGCCTGCGAAGCCTCTCGATTATTCTCAGTTCAGGGAAGATGCCTTTTTTTCCCCCCACGGACGTCAGTCTGCCATCTTCCCCGGCTGCCGGCACCTAGAATAAAATACACTCTTCTCCTCACTGACCCTCCTCGTCACTCAAGTTTTTGGGGCCCGGGCAACGAGCACCACCATCCCCGAGTCTGGTAACGAACTCTGGAGACCACGGCGGGGACGTGGATCGAACTGGACTGATCTGAGTTGGAGAGTCTCACTCCCTTGCTCCTTGCCTCCGTGTGGGGTAGCGGAGGTAGAGTGCCGGAATGCATCAGTGATCCCTGATGCTTATGGCTGGCCAAGCCCAGGGAGGGGATTACAGAGACGTCCCAGTAACTGCCGAGATCTCCTTCGTCCCAGGGACCCTCCCGGCTCTCCCCCTCCCTGGCAGGCTGCCTATGACTGCCTCAGTCGGTGAGGAATAAAAGCAACTGACGGGACTTGGAAACCGTGTGTCGGTGAATCGTGGAATCTGTCAAACCGAGGAAGTGCACTGGAATTCCCTTATCTCTGCCGTCGGAGCCTCTCGCTGTCACTGGGTTTGGGGGCTTACGCGTAAGCCTTCTGTGCTTCGTGCCAATTCGGGTAACTCCGAGGCCAATTTTTGGTGCTGGGTTGTTCAGAGACCGGGTTTTGACCCCCAGATCCCCGTTTCAGGAGGATTTGGTTCTGTGAGTTCTCGTCTGCTTTTGGTTCCGGTTTGTTGGTGACTTCTTTGTTCCGTTTTGTTCACCTCCGGTCTGTCCGTTCCCCTCCCCCCCCCTTTTTTTTCTCCTTCCTCCCCTTCACTTTTCTGTTTATACCTTAAACACCAAACCGATAGGGGGCTCTATGTCTGCACGCTCTCCTCAGAGCCCTCTGGGCCATATATCAGGCAATCGGTCGGTCAGCCTATAATGAAAAATAAAAAAATATCTACACCGATGGTTCATAGAAAAGGGGAATTCACCCATCTCCTAGTCCACTTATAACTAGACACCAACTCTGTGTTTGAAAATAAAACTTTTTAAAGATTTTTCTGTCGGTAACTTTCAGGGTCTTACGGAGAGCAAGAAATACAAACACCGCCGCTACTGCCTGAGGCTGAGTTACCCGGAAAAAAAAAAAAAAAAAAAAAAAAAAAAAAAAAAAAAAGAAAGAAAGAAAGAAAGAAAGAAAGAAAGAAAGAAAGAAAGAAAGAAAGAAAGAAAGAAAAAGGGCACTTTTGAAATCTAGTGGCTAATCTCACAAGCCGAACACTCCTTGCGTTTTCCAGCTTCCTTCAAACTGTCATGGGCAAATAAAAAATCTTAAGTCTTCTCTCTATAGTCATTATTAATACTGTTTATGTATATGATCTCTGATATCTATGTTTTTCTATGTTTTATGTACAACATAACGTTCTGGCCTCCGGCTGGTATTAGAAGATTGTAATATTTGGTTGGCTTAAAGAAAAAAGATTAAGCGCTTATATAAATTAAAAATAAAGAACAAAAACTGACCCAAGTACTTTTCCGGATCACATGATCTAAGAAAATAGTTGAAACCGAGGCTAGATCAACTTTTGGTTAAATAGACATGTCTTTTGAAGTCGCTACCACTATCGTTAAATATAATATGTTTTGTTATACCACGGTTTACAAAAATTGACTTAGGTAATAATAGACTCTAAAATCTCCTGGAGTTGTTAAAAATAATGAAGAAACACAAGCAAAATAAAAGGTTGTTAATGAAATTTTTTAGTAATAATGATTAAGCACGCACGCACGCACGCACGCACGCACCCACAAAGCAGGACAATAAAGTGTGTGAAGCTGTCGCAACGATGTTGCTGACCTTTTTTTTTGATGTCAGAGGGATTGTTCATTATGAATTTGTACCAACTTGACAAACCGTTCACCGAGTTTACTATTTGGAAGTGCTGAAAAGCCTGCATGAAAAAGTGACATGACCTGAAACTTGTCACCAACAGTTCGTGACTCTTGCCTCACGACAGAGCACCAGCTCACAGGGCAATGTCTGTGAGGGAGTTTTCGGCCAGTAAACAAATAACTGTATCGGAACTCCCTCCCTACTCACCTGATCTGGTTCCCCAACGACTTCTTTCTTTAGCCAAAGATAAAGGAAATATTGAAAGGAAGACATTTTGATGACATTCAGGACATCAAGAGTAATAACGATGACAGCTCTGATGACTATTCCAGAAAAAGAGTTCCAAAATTGCTTTGAAGAGTGGACTAGGTGCTGGCATTAGTGCATAGCTTCCCAACGGGAGTACTTCAAAGGTGACCATAATGATATTCAGCAATGAGGTATGTAGCACTTTTTCTAGGATGAGTTCGTGAACTTGATCAGCCTACCTTGTGTGTGTGTGTGTGTGTGTGTGTGTGTGTGTGTGAGACAGAGTGCATGCTTAAACGTGCTTTCCTGAATTCTTTTGGTAACTGGAAGCCTTAGAGTTGAACTAAGGTAAGTTACATGATAAAAAGTATTAAATATGCAGATATTTCAAACTAACAAAATACTAAAATATTAATTATAAGATAAGTCTGCGTTCATCTACTTTTATCTCCTTATTATGGGAAAGCTAAAACCTAAATTAAGGTATGTTAATAAATGTGTTTTGTACTTTATTAAAAATACGATGGCAAAACACTTGTAAATATATTTCCAGCAGAGCCTACACTTCTGAGTTACAAAGTACGTTCCTAGATATTCCAGTAGAAATGCTAATCGTTTATTTATTAGTTATCAGTAAAAACTCGGGTTCTACAGGTTACAGATTCTAATTAATATTTTTAAAGTTACATAAAGTAATATGTTCTCAAAGGAGGTATAAGAGATAAAAATACATTTTTAAAGAAATCGGGGGGGGGACGACAGACTAGTTTGTCCTACATTTGGTAAGAAGACACACTGAGAGGGACTGGAAAAGTTATAAAAGGTTTCAGAAGAAAAATCTTGAAAACAGATCACATGTAGTTCAGCTAACTGCAATTCAGTACATAAATTTTAGTATCAGAAGAAAGGGAGTGCAACATTAGAGTCGACTGTTCTCTCTCTGCGACGTAGGACAAAGTTTTTGGAACTACCGTGTTTCCCCCAAAAGAAGACTGGGTCTTAGGTCAATTTTTGCTCCATTGGGACTTGTTTTCAAGGGATGTCTTATTTTTCCATGTACAGCAGTAGTCTACATTTGTTCAGCTACGGTCGTGTCATCTTCTTCGGGAACATCGTCAGGACGTACTAAACGCTTCCGTCTGGCTGAGATCTTACCTGGGGCTTATTTTCGGAATAGGTCTTATTTTGGAGGAAACGTGTTATTTGTTACTGAAATTACAGAGAGAGAGAGAGAGAGAGAGAGAGAGAGAGAGAGAGAGAGAGAGAGAGAGAGAGAGAAACTCTGCCTGGAAAGCAAAGGCTTTAGGTGCCATCAGAATATTCTCTATTTTATACCATCCTCATCATGGGGTCCTCGGTTACTAGAGAAAACCAAATCTCCACACTAGTAAGAACTGAGTGTAACGTTTACATACTTACATATAATAATTACATAAACCTCTGTATTTTGGTACTGCTGGAGTTCCTGTACCCTTCTCAGGTCAGATATGAACCCGTGTAAAGAAGAATTTTACTATTTTCACTAAAAACCGAGATAAGTTTAAAGTAAATTCATTAAGTTTAGCCCGATATTTTCCTTGACCTCACAGAGCGTTGGAGTCATCGACTTCCTGTCGCATCCCTGACGAGAAGGCTTCTATGCTAAGGAAGGCCGGGAAATTTGTTACCATGTCTTTCACAAGTGAGACAGGGAAAAGGAGGGAAAAAAGGAGCAGAAAGGCTGGAGACGAGGCCAGAGACAGGCCAGACTTTTTGGCTGCAGTTATACACGGGCTAAGGCCGAGACGACCTCAGGGCTACCCCGGCATCCCCAAAAGAGGCACGCCAGGCAAAGGAGCCCGCTTTGGACATAGAAGCCCAGATTCACCGGAGTGAGGAGTACGCTAATCTTCCAAAATAGCTGTGCTCCCTGTGCAGACTACAAGGGCAGGCGGAAGAGAGATTGTCCCCTACTCCAAAGGGAGCGGGGGGACCAACTCCTTCCCTGCAAATGGCTGTCATCGAGTAACGGGGCCCGAGTTTTCCCACAGCTCTCAAGAAGACCGTCATCATCACAGGGGAAGAACCACAGGTGACCTGCGATGCGGCAGGGAAGCCTGCTGATTTCCCGATGAATACAAGGGCCGCTTACCCTTTCTCAGCTGTTCGCTCTGGACTTATTGCCTCTAAAACCTGTTTGGTTGTGAAGACGAACGGAGCCCCTAGATCTGGGCTCGTACTCGGCCCGTTTCTTGCCAATGGCCCGTACCACAGAGGAAAAGTCACACGAGTCGATCGTCCTTTAGAAAGGACTCTGGAAAAGTTTTGTCAGGAGACCCGTAAGCCCTGCCTCTAACGGCTGCCTGTGAGTTTAGATTCTGACCTAAATTCTCTTTTCTCTCCATTATTAACTTAGGAGAGTTTCGGCAGGCACTCAGGAGATACGGGGACCGGCCCCTCCCCCCAGCCCCACCCCTCGGACCCGGGGGCCAAGTATTTCTAAAAGGTTAGAAAGAGGGGTCCCCGACGGGCCGTTTAACTCCTAAATAGGAGGGACCTTGTGCAGTTCTCCCGAGCACCCCGAGTGCCGTCAACCTGCAGAGAGTCGTTGGCTGTGTCCCCTTCCCTCCGTAAACGTAGAATGTAAAACCGTCTCGCTAAAACCGGTAGCAAACGTGGTACTGACACAGAATCCCACGCGATGTGTGTTTATTTTCTCCCCCGTTCGGGTTGTTTGAGTACTCGCAGGCCGTGAGAATTTACTTTTCTCACGGAAGTTAGACATACCGTGGATGACTCACACACATCGATGTCTGGTTTTCTTTCACACAGCCGTGTGCCGTCGTGGCCGCCTCGATGTCCCGCATCACTTAAAAATGCTGCCTTTTCACGGTCATTTTGACTCGGGGGAAGGGGCAAACGTCACACGGTGCCAGATCCGGTGAGTAAGGTGGCTAAGGACACGCCATAATATTTTTATCCGACAGAGATCGCCATAGCAGAAGCGATGAGCGACACGGAGCTTCTCCGTTGTGATCACAAAGTACGGTGAACGCTGTTGCGTCGTGCCCTTCAAGACAAAGGCAGGTATCTTCGACGTAGGAAGCGGCACATCGAACCTTACCGTGTTTCTCCAAAAATAAGACCGGGTCTCGTGTGGATTTTTTCCTGCAAAATATGCTTCGGGGCTCATTTTCGGGGGCCGTCTCATGAAAAATCATGCCGGGGCTTATTTACCGCTCGGGTCTGATTGTTGGGGAGAGGTGGTAGTAACGGTGCGTGACGAGTTTCCACTCGCTCTGTGCGGTCAGTCGTGTGTGAGCTACGGTTGACTGAAGGCGTGTTTTACAGCAGGCCGTGAATCGTCCTCCGTCGTGACAACGCCCCGCGTCACACATCGCTTCTGGCCTACGGCGATTCCCGTCGCAGGAACACACGACGGTGTGTCCTCCTCCGCCCTATTCGCCGGCTCTGGGACCGTACGAGTTCTGGCTTTCCCCCGAAGTCAAAACGATTCAGGATATCGAGGCAGCCACAACACGGCCACTAAAGGCACCCGTGAGAGAGGACTTCCAGAACTGCCTCATAGAGAGTGGCGATGACAATGGGATAAGTGTGTTTGAGGCGAGTGGGAGTATTTTGAGGGGAGATGATGGCGATGAATCTTTCGGTGTCCTAATTTCCTTATATTTACCCATTCACCGTATCGTCCGATCACACCTTGTACATCGGAATCAGAGGAAGAGACGTAAGGAGGATCACGTGAGTTCCCTCGGTGGTAGTCGAATGGGGTTGGAGAGAGAAGAGTGGAGAGATCTGTGGGATCGGATAAAAGTAAAATGGAGGACACATACTTCTTTCTTTTACACCGGTGGACGCGAGATAGTGAATCATGAATGTTTACAGCACGGAGACGGTATTCGGCCCGCGAGAGGAGGGTGAGGATTTCTGTGGTCTCGGGCTCCGGTGCGGCAGGTCTTGCCCCGAGGGGTACAGAGAGAGGAATGACTCTGAAATTCCGAGGGTCTGTCATCTTCAATGCCAAGAGACGACAGAGGGTCTCCCTGCAGGTAAACATTGACCTTTGTCCGAAAAAGTACGGGCCAGAGATGTGACCGCTGCCTACGACCCACTTTCAGTTACCACGCTTCCCCGAAATAAGACCTAGCTGGACAATCAGCTCGAATGAGTATTTTGCAGTCAAGATGAACGTAAGACCCAGTCTCACAGAAAATCCGGTATGACGTTCTATTCTATTAAAAAGACAGGGTCTTATATTAATTTTTGCCCCAAAAGACGCACGAGAGCTGATGGTATGGCTAGATCTCATTCTGGAGAAACACGGCAGTAATTTCTATGTGTTTACTTTTGGTGTCGATACCCTGCCGCCTGCAGGGCTGGCCCCTTCCAGACCAGTCAGGTTTAGGATGTGCCTCCTTTTTTGTCCACGAGGAGGGGATCAGATTTCACGTCAGTGAACTGCATGCTCATAAACTGTGAAAACGATCAATTGTCTGTTTTTACCACCGTGATAAAAACACACGTGCAGTCACACAGACACTCTAGTGTGTTCGGCGTTGTCTCCTACTCCTCTCTGCGCCCAAACGGATCCTCAAATGAGAGTATTTCTTTTGAAGAGGTGACCGGAGACGGAGACTAGAAAGGGGTTGTGTCTTGAAGCGAACCGGCACGGGCTTAGAAGACTCCCGAGCACGGGCGCGACAACACTGCCACCTTGTGACTGACCGCTGAAACTGCGACCCGATCGACTGGGGTGCAGGGTCGTTGAGGGGAGGGGGAGGAAGGGAGGGAGGGAGGGAGGGAGGGAGGGAGGGAGGGAGAGAGAGAGAGAGAGGGGAGAGAGAGAGAGAGAGAGAGAGAGAGAGAGAGAGAGAGAGAGAGAGATGAAACGTCACGGGGAAGTGCCGGTGGTGGAAACGTCCCCCTCGTAGGAGCTCGGGGAGAAGTGACCGATCCCGAAAACGGGGTGGGGGGGGGTCAGAATGTTGAAAGGTGAATTGTCCTGACTCGCCAAAGATCGTGACGGTCCGTGTAGGCGTGTGTAACGTTTTGACCCCCACAGTTTGAATGTTGCGAGCGGCTCTCCGCCCCCCCCCCCGCCCCGCCCCCGCCCCCTCCTCCCCTCCCCCTCCCCCGTCACGGGGACGATTGGAACGTGGCCTGTCTTCGGTATCGGTTTCGGCCGGCACCGTCATTTCACAATCCTGCACTACCCCGCCAGACGCGAGCACTGGGGACCGTGCGTGTGTGTAGACGTCACCTGTCTGGCTCGTGGGCTTCTTCTGTCTGGGAGAGACCCTCCCCTCCCTCCGCTGGAAAAAGATGGAATGAAAAGGGGGAAGAAAAAGGAGACGATGCTCCCGCGGTCGCGGTCGTCCTCTGAATACGTGCCCGGTTGCCGTGTTGCGGTCGACGGCCCCCCCCAGATTCTTCTGAGTCTTCCCGGGAGCCCGGGAGCCGCTCGGGGGAGCGCCGGGAGGCCTGAGCGCCCCGGGCGTGGTTTCACTCACGTCCGAGGCGCCGGGCCTCGGCCCCGGAGTGGCGCGGGGGCGGTCTGTTTCCCGTTCCTGCCGACGCCCGGCCGGGGTGGGGGGATTTATTATTACTTACGGTGATGACGACGACGACGACGACGTATTCCACCCCCCACCCCACCCCCCACCCCGATTCCCGGTCAAACAGATCCGGGAAGGGGGGGGCGTTGGGGGGAGTGAAAAGGGGAAGGGGTGAATGAGTACAGATTGGTCGTGGCACGGTAGTCACGGGGCTGTGAGGTACGGCGTAAGGAATGTAGTCGACCCTATGGCGATCACCGTGGACGGTGTCACACGGGGACCGGATCGTGTGGTCGGGGCGATGGTGCGGGGACGGCGTTGGGGGCAGGGTGCCGAAGGGGAAGGGATAAAGAAATAGCCACGGGCGTGTCGAGCAGAGGGAACACGACCGAGGATGTGGTCGTGACCGTGTACGTGGTGCCGGGTGGGTACCGGTCCGGGGGATCGCTTCCTGCACTGTCTAGATGTCTAACCGCTGTGCGGTACACCTGAAGCTGATATGGAATGGTATTGACCGTGGACTGTCATTGAGACATTAAAAGGGGGCGGGGGAGACATAGAGAAGAGGGAGAGGTCCGAAGTTCCAGATAGGAAACAGATGCCGTAAATCGCCGTGTATAATGCGCACCGTTTGGCCCGAGTGTCTGAGGGGAAGATGAGGATGCGCGTTCTACGCGGCTCGGGCCGATTCCGTACGTGGTTGAGTATTTTTTCATTCTTTTATTGACGCTTCTGAGTTAAAAGCGTGATCCTAGACGTCGATCACGATATCCGCATGACCGATAAGTCAATACCCTGGCGTGGGATCATCGGTTTTGTGGAACTCGGGAGGAACTGGCAGCGGCCAAGAGTTCTTGGCCTTCAAGGGTGCGTAAAAGGCCTTGAGGGTGTGACCGGTACGTGAAACGTCTCGAACCTCGCACCTGTTCTTGCGTTCTGTAATTACTCGTTACGTAAAATTTCTCATACTGGAACGCGTCAAAGACTGGACGCTAGAATTCCCTTGTGATGCAGAAGATGGGTACCGAAACGTAAAGACACACGGGGGGGGGGGAGGGGATTAAAAGGAAACGTCCTCCCCCCCCCCTCGAAAGATTGGGCCAAAGACGTGGGTGCGCGGTCTACCGGGGGGGGGGGGGGGCGTTATACAGTGCAAAATACGGTACTCCAGGAGGTGGGTCCCCGTGGACTGGCTACCACGTGTGTCCGAGACGAATACGGCGTCGCACGTGAGCTGTCTTTCGATCAAGATCTCGCGCAAAAGGAAGAAAACGAAACCAAACCCAAGATTCCCCCCTCCCCCGCCCGCCCCGGGTCCCCCTTGAGCGGCCGGGGTCGCGTCGTGGCGGCCGGGAGCTCGGTGGCCGAAGCCGGCCCGCTCCGGGCCCGGAGAGGCCATCCGAGGTGGGCCGGGACGAGGTCCGGCGACCGTGCCGGCGGCGGGGCGCCCTCGCCGGCTCGCGATCCGGATCCGTCCCGCTGACGTTCGCTCCGGTTGTCGGGCGCCACCTGGCGGCCGCTTTTATATCGTCCCTTCCCTCCGGAGCTCCGGCGACCGCGCCAAGGGGAGGGATCTGGCCGCTGTGCCCGGGGAGGCGTCGCGGGCGGCCGGCGTCACCGGCGGAATCGTCCCGGTGGTGCCGTGGAGACGGCGCGTCGCCCGTTCGCCGGAGATTGGAGGTGCAGGTTTCTGAGGGAGTGACCGCCGCCCGTCCCCCGGGCTGCCCGGTCGCGTCGACCGGCGCTCGCCCGTGCCCCTCCGCTCGCGGAGGAACGCTGAGAGGGCGGGACGCGCCCGCGCGCCGGCCCGCCCGCCCGGCCCGCGGCCGGGCCTGCCCGGCGTCGGCCCTTCCGTGTCGATCGCACTTTGTTTTCTCTCCCCCGCGTCCCGCTCCGGAGGCTGCCCGCCGACCCGGGGCCGCGCGGGATGGCCCGGCCAGGGCCCCGCGGGCCCGTCCGCGGTCCTTCCCGCGGGCCTGTCGTCGGACGCCCCTCCGCGGGAATTTTCACCCAAGTCCCGATCGGGAGACGTTGACCGTACGCCGCCCGCGCGTGTGGCCGGGGAGGGAGTCCCCGGCCCGCGTGCGTGCTCGCGGGGGACGGTGTCGCCGGACGCGACTCTCCGGAGTCCCGTTCCGGCGGCGGGGACCGGGGCCGGGCCCTGCGGGGAGGCACGTGGAGGGCGAGGTGGACCGGGACGGGGGGCACGCGCGGGTCCCGGTCGGTCCGACTCGACTTTTCCTCCCCCGTTTTCCCGTCCCCAGAGACCGGGCGGCCGGGCGGCCGGGCCGGTGGGGGTGGGCCGTCGGAGGCCCGTTCGTCGGAGGCGCCTCGGTGGTACGTTTCCCCTCACGCCCCCTCCCCGAGTCCCAGTTCGGAGGCGCGGTGGTTCGTGGCGGCCCCTGCCCGCGCCTGCGACCGTTGCGGTGGGGAGTATCTCGTCTCCTCGCCCTCCTCGCCTGTCTTCGGGGCTCCCCTGCTTCGGGGGTCGACCAGGTGGCCCAGCCGCTCCTCCCGCTAGCGGGGATGGGGTGGTGACCGGGGTCCGGTGGCCCGAGACCCGTTCCGAGGAGGCCGCTGAGGTCCGTGGATAGGCGCCGCCGACGGGCGCGGTGATTTTTTTCGCCAGAGATCGACATTTTGTGCCACCGGAGAGGTGTGGACACGCAGTCCTCTGGCGAACGGTCCCCGACGGGGGCCGGGCTCCTCGGCGCGAGCGCGTGGGGTGCCCCCCCGCGGGGCGCTCGCCCGCCGCCCGGTGCCCGGGCCCTCCCGTCTCTGGTTCGTGAGCCGCCCGCTTGGGCCTGCGCGCCGGCTCGCGCATAATCCAGGCGTTCCCGGAGGACCCGCGGTCGACACGAAGCCCTCCGGTCTCTGGTACCCGAGGGTGGCGGGGGGTGGCAGGCGTTGCGGGGTTGTCTCGCCGCGCGCGCCCCCCTCGCCGTGCATTCACACGGGCGCGGTCCGGGTGCCTAGGTGCCCCGTTCTGCGGCTGGCAGGCGCTGCCTCCTCGCGGGGCCCTCGCCGCCAGCCGAGCCCTGCGGGAAGTGGGGTGTGCGGCGAGGCTGAAGCAGGCTCCTCTGATCGTTGTCCTCGCTGCGCTACCTTCCCCCGTGGCCTCTTTGCCCGTTGTGTTCTCCGATCGATGTGGTGACGTCGCGCTCTCCCGGGCCGGGCCTAAGCCGCGCCAGACGAGGGACGGACATTCATGGCGAATGGGACCGCTCTTCTCGCTCTGCCTGCGGGCCCCTCGCCTCTCCCGCCCGCCCGATGGCGGTGTGTGGAAGGCAGGGGTGCGGACTCCGGCCCGACCCCGTTCCCCCCCGCCTCCTGCCTCACGGCGCCGGCGGGGCCAGGGGTCTCCTGACGCAGCGGACACTCTCCGCCCGGCCTCGGCCGTGTCTCGCGTTGCGGCTCTCCCCGCGGCGGGGAGGGCCGTCCCGCCGTCGCGCCCTGCGCGCCTCGCCCGGCCCTCTGGTGGTGCCCCTGGAGCGTTCCAGGTCGTCCCTCAGGTGCCCGAGGCCGAGTCGGTGGCGTCGCTTCCCGCTCCCGGCGGCCCCGTCGGGTCAATCCCGGTCAAGTGTGTGTGCGGGGGTCGAGTCGGTAAGGTCGAAGGAGGGAAGGAGGCATTCTCCCTCTCCCCGCTCGCGGGGAGGCGGCGGGTGCCTCGTCGTGTGCCCCCTGCTCGCGTCTGGCGTTCGGGGCCCGACTCGGACGGGCGCCGTGCCGCGTCTCACCCGTCCCCACGCTGCTGGGGGCAGGTGCCGCGCGGGCGGTCGTGGCGGCCCGGGGCCGGTGAATTTCCGGCCGCTGGCTGTCTGTGAAGGGGTGTGCGGCGCGCTCACGCTACTCGTGGACGACGGCGTCTTTCGCCCTCGTGTCGTTGTGCGCGCTGTGCTCCCGCCTGAGGCCTCCGTTCGCGGAGGCCGTCGTCCGTCTCCCTCTTACCCGTACCGCAGACCCCCAACCCCAGGCGCCGGCGTCCGAGCGCTCTGGCCCGTGCCCGACGGGGCGTGTCCCGGGTCGGGGGCGATGCCCCCCTCGGTGAGAAAGCCTTCTCTAGCGATCCGAAGAGGGTGCCTTGGGGTACCGCATCCCCCAGCCGCCGCCCCTCATCTGCGCGTGTCAGTTTGGCCAGCCAAGGGGGCCCCTCCGCTCCGTGTGGCGAGGGGCCCCCGAGCGGTGCTCTCCCGGCCTACCGCGGCCCGCGCCTCCCCCCACCGAGTCGGGGGAGGGTCACGCACGGGCCCGGGCCCGGCATCCCCGGCGCGGTTTTGAGGCCGCGTTGCTGTGGGCGCGTGCGGCGCTTGACGCCGCGCGGCGAGGTGTGTGGGGCGGGGCGGCTCGGCCTCCGACGCCTCCCGCTTCTCCGCGTCGAGCGGCTCTCCGCCCGCTCCCGTCCCGAGCCGCGGCCGGTGGGCGCCGCGCGGGCACGGGTTGGGGCCGCCTCGCTCGGGGGTGTCGTTCCCCGGGGTGTGGGTTTTTCCCGAGCCGCGACCGGACGGCTGGAGAAAGAGAAAGACGGACGCCGTCGGGGGGGGTTTCCCCCTCGGCGGCGCCAAGTTCGC
>NC_142512.1:5297500-5337500 GCF_057876585.1 Rhinolophus sinicus | reverse complement strand
CCTCGCCCTCGCCCTCGCCCTCGCCCTCGCCCTCGCCCTCGCCCTCGCCCTCGCCCTCGCCCTCGCCCTCGCCCTCTCCACCTCCTCCCGTCCGCATGGACGTGATCTTTCCCTGGGTTTTTTCTTTTCACCCACCCCACGCCCGCGTCACTGCTTTTTTTTAATTTTTTTAATTTTTTTTTTGCTTTTCCATACACAGCCTGGGACACGATAAATATGTACCTGTCTGCCTGTGAAACTTAAACCCCGCCACGCTCACGTTTTTTTCTTTCGTGCTGCTGCTGCTGCTGCTGCTGCTGCTGCTGCTGCTGCTGCTGCTGCTGGTGGTGGTGGTGGTGGTGGTGGTGGTTTTTTTAAACATTTTTCTTTAACATTTTTTTTTAAGACATATTTAAAATTAGCTTCAGGTACACGAATCAATATAATACACATTTACCATCTGTATCCCTCACACAGTGACAACCCCGCTCCTCCCACGCTCACCGTTTTTATGACTCGTCTACATTTGACGGCGGCGGCGTCGACCCCGAAACCGAGCGACCCGAGTGAAATGTCGCCGTCCTCTCGCAAAGGGTGCGCGACGGATGGACTCCCGATGATGATGAGGGCGGAGGGACGTGTTTCCGTCCGTGGAAATGGCTGAATCCGCACCGGAGTCGCTGGGACCGGGCGGGCGCCTCGGGGATGAGACGATCTCCCGGGCCGCCCTGGAGGCCTCAACCGGCGAAGGTGGAGCGCGGGGTAGGCCGTCCGTCGACGCGCGGCAAACGTCCCCGTCTCAGGGGCGTTCGGAGAGAAAAGTTTCCAAGGCCGGGTCGCTTCCGCTACGGGGGCATCCCCCGCCCGCTGCGCCCCGGCCCTGAAACGCGGGTCCCGCGCCGCATCGGGACGAGGCCGAACTCCCCTGTCGGTCGGTCGGTCGGTCGGTCGGTCGGTCGTCCCGTCCGTCCCGGAGATCACTGATCCGTCGTCCTGCCCTGCGACCGTGGTGCTGGGAGTCGGGCGCCAGCCGACTTGGGGGCCGGGCGATCTTTTTCTGGCCTCCCTCCCGGTGAGGTCGACCGAGAGGAGCGGGGCCGAGGTGGGTGGGTGGGTGTGGGGGCGGGGCCGAGGTGGGTGTGGGGGCGGGGCCGGGGCCGCGCATGGCCGGAAGAAGGGCGTGGGGCGCGGGAGAGGGGTGGCGGGAGGCGGGTGTGCGCAGCCTGCGCGCGTCCGGGAGCGGGGCGCGGTTTACAGGGAGGTGTGGATGGTACTCGGAACAGCGGTGACTGACAATCGTTAGCACGAAATACGCCATCGTTTATGGATCACACCGAGAAGGGCCTACGTGTACCTATGTGATGAACTATCCCCGTGACCGTCGTTCGCCGTTGTCCGCACCACACGGAAAGTCTTCCCTCTGGCCACGAAGGGTGTTTATTTCTCCGGTGGACCGAAGAGAACGACAGAGGGGCTCTCCGCCCGAAAGCCCGAAGCGCGCCCCTGGGACGACCGGCCCCGGAAAGCGAGGGTCTGGACCGAACTGGCAGCCTCGCTCGTTTTTTGTTTGTTTGTTCGATTGTTCTTTTCCTCGTTTTCTTTTTTCCCACCTCCCCGCCTCCCCCCACAACAGACGACGCCCCACCCCGTTGCCGCGCCCTCCCCACCCCCCCCCCCCCCGACTAGAGTTCCTGAGCGACGGGGGAGTGACAGAAAACATTCCTCTCCCCCCCGCCCCCCATCGAATACGTAGAACGCCCCTCTTCTAGTCAGCCGTCCCTCCTCCAGCTTCCCCGGCCCCCGGCAACTACTTCTATTTTGAACGGAAATCCCCACCCACCCCCAAACCCGCACCCCCACTCTGGGCACCAGAAAGCTTTCTCGTTCCTCCACCACCACCACCACCGCCACCACACACTTCGATTTGAGTCTGTCCTATGCGGGGGGGCGGGGCGGGGCGGGGCGGGGGGGGGGAGATGTGTCCTACACGACTAGGTTGAGAAACAACGGCTTGAATCCGAGTGAGTGAGTGTGTGTGTGTGTGTGTGTGTGTGTGTGTGTGTGTGTGTGTGTGCCGAAGAAGGCGGTGGGGAAAGACAAAAACAAATAACTTTTCAGAACAATACCCATGGCCAGTGTCATTAACTGACTAGCTCCTCCTTAGCCGTCTCTGCTCTCTCCTCCCTCCCTCCCTCCCTCCCTCCCTCCCTCCCTCCCTCCCTCCCTCCCGTCCCCGAACCCCACCACCGAAGAAGTGAGTGAATGGAGAAGTAAGGCGACTCAAAAGTCACACCTGATTCAAAGTGTCGATGCTGTGAAGGGCTTTTAGATGCTAGAGCTCGCCCCGCCTGCCTCGCCTTTGGAACGGCAGCGCCTACGCCTACTGTCACGGAGGAATGACCTTCATTCGCCCCGACGGGAAGAAAATATTCCCTTTGGCCGAACCCTGGCTTTTCACACTGCAGATGACCCCCTGTGACAGGCGCAGGGAGCAGCTCCCTGACTCCGATTCGGGGAGACGGTGCTTTGGTGTGTGTGCGCGCGTGCGTGCGCGCGCGCGGCGGCCCAAGGGTGGTAAAACCAGACACCGCCTATCATTCATTGATCGTTTTAACCGTTTCTGAGTGTACGGTTCGCTGGCATGGGGTCCCTTCACGTCCTTGTGGAGGACACACGAAGGGGCCGCAGACTAAACCTGAAAAGCCCGGGGCGGGGGTGGGGGAGGGGACGGCGGCCTGTCAGCCTCTACGGAATCGGAGGGCCGAGATGAACCGCACGGGACGGTCCGAACGTGAAACCTCCTGACTGAAAGAGGGTGGGTCGTGGCTGGCCGGCCGTCAAACCTTTGGCCTGTGGCTTCCTTGACAGAGGTCGATCTGTACCCGAAGGGAGCCTGCCCGTCTATTGTCTTTTGGAGACGACGTACATACACACGCCCTTGGAATGTCAGAGTCATCCTTTTTCCGGATGCCCTCGGGGCGCGACCCGACGCACCCGGACCCGGGAGGCCTGGGAACCTCTCCTTGCGATCTCGTTTCCCCGAACACCATCTCCGTGCCCGGTGGTACGCGTTCGGGATTCCCTGTCGCGTGTTCGCGCGTCTAAAAGAAGTACGTGTCTCTCTGTTTTGCTTTTTATCATCCGTTCCCCGAGATCTCCCCGCGGGTGGACCTCACGTGACCCTCCTTCCGTTCCCCCGCCCCGCCCCCGTTGATCGCGATGGAGAAAAGGAAGCCGAGGAGGGAAGGGACTGCCGTTCCCCGGAGCGCTTTCCGAATCCGTTGAGGTTTTCCTTCCCGGCCTTCACGGTCACTTTGGCTCAAAGAATCACCGTGGCTCACGGAAACTCGTGAACGTTCGGAAGTCCGGTCTCCTGAACTCTGTTAGTTAGCTTTTGATGATTGATTGATTCATTCATTCATTCATTCATTCATTCATTCATTCATTCTTTTTTTTTTTTTTTTTTTTTTTTTTTTTCATTTCGGTGTTATAGTTTATTTAGCCCAGTGTAACCAAATTATTATCATGTGGACATAAAATCATATTTGAAGTTATTCGCGAGGTTATCTTGCACTCTTCTCTTAACGCTAAACCTTCAGAACGCAGTCTGTCCGTTACCACTACAGCCCATCTCCTTTCGGTCTAGGCACACTTCAAGGGCTCCACAACCTCGTGTGGCCGGTAGCTGCTGTGCTGGACAGAGCTGATCTAACCAACTGCGTCACGGCTCTAAGAATCTTGGAAAGGTACTTTCCTTTGGCTGCTCTTTTCACGTGTTCTTCCTTGAAGGCGGACCGCTGGCTTTTACATCTCTCGGGATACCCTACCTGACCGGCACTGGATACCGTGAATGCGTGACTATCTAATTTACTTCCGTGCCCCTTAAATCCCCCCACCCAAACGCGTATTTAAGCCTGAACGCCCAAGACTCCAATGCGATCTCTTTGATATCTTAAAGTGAGCTGCTGAAACCATTCGGGAAGCTATACAGCTTTAGTTGGCCGGTCGTTTCCACATCACCTCGGTGCTGCTGCAGGAGTTCACTGAAAGCCAAGACCGCAAACTTTGTCATCCTTTGACTTCAAAAAGTCAATGTGTCGCTGAGCGCCTGCGGCCGGCCCGAGCCGAGTTGCTCGGTAACGTTTGGGACAGACGCCCAGACGCCACCGTGCAGTAAACCGGGCCCTTTTCCCTCGAGCAGGAGGAAGTGGGGACCCGTGGCGGAGCGGGAAGGGAGGGGTTCCTTCCCAGCCCCGGTCCTGCTGTCATGCACACCCACGAGTCAAGGGGGCTTGGTCTCCTTTATGGCACCCGCCTGCGGTAAGCACGGTGGGCCTCTGCCCCAGCACCTCCACCCATGTCACCTTCAGCCCGGGCTTCCCTTCGTACCTCAAGGAACCTCCCGGGGTACAAGTCTGAGCGCTGTTCTTTGAGGAGCTCGAGAGGTCCCCGAAGATGAACTGGCCTCCTCCCCTTCCAACTTAACCTCAGCTCTCAGCTCCCAGCTCCCAACCTCCAGGACTCTTCTGTCAGCACGAGGGCCTCGCTATCAAAATCATCAACTCTCGGCCTCACCTCTTCTTTCTCTGGGCAGGGCTGTGCTTGTGAGGCCTTCCAGGATCTCCTTCCTTCCTTCCTTCCTTCCTTCCTTCCTTCCTTCCTTCCTTCCTTCCTTCCTGTCCTCCCTCCCTGTCCTCCCTCCCTGTCCTCCCTCCCTGTCCTCCCTCCCTCCTTGTCGGAGCCTGCCGACGAGACGAACGGTTCCTGAAGTGGGGAGTGAGGATTGAGAAAAAATTGGACAAGAGACAAAGATGGGATCGGGAGGGCGAGCAGTTCTGACTAGACTGCTGCCCCTACTTTATTTTTCAGCTTTCTTTTATACACACAGAAACAAGAAGGTTACATAAAGCGGCTGAGGCAGCAAGTACAGATTAGTTATGTTTTCTCAAAGTTTGGCCCTGACTGTTCTTAGACCTTTAGATATTTTCCCATTCCCAGGGTAGCAGGTGTCTGTTTGTTCTTTATGCTTATCGGAGTTCCCCTTAGCGATCCTCCCAAATTCTGCTTGAAGTTACATTTTCTTAACCCTTAATGCTCCGGCTCCCTACATATCCCCCTTTTTTATTTTTATTTTTTGAGATCGTGTCTGGCTTAGGTAGTCAGTACAGACATTCTCACTTACCCGTCATTGGATATCGATCATCAAAGCGATCGACTCCTGTCTTAGGTTGTAAAAACGCTTACTGATCATTACCCGTCATTGGCTACCGATCTCCTTTGGGGTTAGACAGGGGCAGTGGCTTTTGGTTTATTAGCCATGTGGAGCCTTATTTTGTGAATTTCTCCATAAATATCTGTGACTGTCCCCATCACAGCTTTTGCGATGCAGGGGAGGAAACACAGTATCAGGAGGATCACAACAAGTGGAATTACAAGGGGGGGCCATAATTTGAAGCATTGAAGAGTATGATGGAAATACATTGTGAAAACTAGAGACAAGTTTGTTGAGAGTATCAGCTATACCTGTATTTAAAGGAGAGGCCTCTTGCAGTGTCAAGACCTCTTTATGAAACTGGATAAGATCAAGAGTAACATTTTTTCTTACACGGTCTGTGAGACTCATACCTCATAGCAGAAAAATGTTTATTCCACTCACCCTTTGTCTGTTAACAGCCGAAGCATAAAGTCCCATGATGTCTTACCTTCTCAGGGTCAAGTCACTCATATTGTAACAGCTCTGTTGAGATAAGTGGAGAGAACTGATCTTCATTGCCCTCATGACTTCTCTCACAATCAGGTGAGAGAGGAAAGCCAGAGACAGCAGTGGCTTTTGCCAGGCAGGGGGAAGGGGAGGAAAGGCTCCTTTTTGGGTCTTCTAAGGCAGCTCATTGGGGGTCCCCACTCGGTTCCGCCTGGCTTAGGTTGTATCTCCCGTGAGATATCTTACCCGTCTTTGGCTGCGAACCATCTTTTGGGGACCAGACAGAGAGACATGAGGTGTAAACACAAGGATGGAACAGAGTCCCAGAAAGGCACAGTCTTACAGACTCTTCTTTCCTTAAGGAAAGACATGGGGGGGACAGTCGGCTAGGCTGTTGTGTGACTACATCTCCCCCTTTTTTGTTTTTGAAGCATGAGAAACACAGAACGTGCAGTTGTTTCATTTACAGCCCGTTGGAGGGCTATTTGTCCACATCTGAGGACTATGTAAAACAAACAGAACAATAAACAGAACAGCAATATCCCCAGCAAACCCTCTACCCAAAGTCTTTATCCATTTAACAGGGTCTGAAGTGGAAAGTCCTTCTGCAGCTGCGGAAAGTGAGCTTTCCCACACCCTAGGGGCGTGGATGGGTATCTATAGATGTCTCTTTTTCTGTGGGCTGTCGTTCACGGTATGGTTTAACACCGACCAGGAATTCACAAAGGTTTTTTTTTTCCGGACCTGGAGAAATACAAGCAAAGCCTCTTCCCCGTGTTATCTCGCGGGGAGAAGTAGGATCAGCTTTCCCACGTAATATTTTAAACAAAGGTTGTAATTCACCGGTTGTCAACTGCAACTGAGGTCTAATCCAGTTAATGTCTCCCAGTAGCTTTTGGAAATCATTTAACGTTTTTAAACAATCTCGCCGGATTTGTATTTTTTGAGGCACAATGGCCTGAGGCATTAAACAATATCCCAGATAAGAGTAAGGAGGCACTTGCTGAATTTTTTTGGGGGGGGGCTATAACTAGCCCATAATTGTGGAGCTTTTTTGTAAATGAGCAAAAGCAGCAAGCAACTTTGGTTCACAAGAGTGGGCAAGAAGTATGTCATCCGTGTAGTGGATGATGTAAATATCTGAAAATGTCCTTTGGGTAGGTTCTATTGCAGCTGATACAAATTTTTGACACAATGTAGGGCTACTAGCCATTCTCTGAGGTAGCACTAGCCAATGATATCTCTTAAAAGGTTTTTGTAAATTAACAGAAGGAACACTGAAAGCAAATCTAGGGCAGTCATCAGGATTTAAAGGTATAGTATAAAAACAATCTTTTCAGTCCAAAACAATTTTATATGTGTTTTTTGGTGTGGCTGCAGGACAGGGCAAGCCTGTCTGTAAGGCTCCCATTAATTTCATGGTTTTATTAACTTTTTGTAAATCTTGTCATAATCTCTATCTACCAGATTTTTTCTTAATAACAAAAATGGGAGAATTCCAGGGAGAATTGGAGGAAGCAATGTGTCCCTTTTTAACTTGCTCCTGTACTAGCAGCTTGGCGGCTTGAATCTTTTTCTGTTGATAGGGGCCTCGGGCAGTGGATCTAGCCCTGCAACTACACTTGGAGGAGAGCTTCATTGTAACCTAGGCTTCTATTCTGATTGAGCTTCTAATAAAGGCCCAGTCTGTCGAGCCTGAACTAACTGCATTTGAACAGAGAGGGAAGTGAGTGCAGCTTGTAATCTTTGCACCTCTGCTTCCAAGGGGGATCCAGTTTGGGTTGGTCATTTTTAGAGTATCTGATTCCTTTATGTCTAGGATCGATCACATCCCTAACCAAATTCCATAAGGAAAAAGTGTCTACTGGTACTTCAGAGGGTCCATGAGCATCATAATATCCCTGCAAATGCTCTCTTACCTTTTCCCAAGTTTCTAAGTTTAAAGTCCCTTCTTCTGGGAACCAGGGACATATTTGTACTACAAACTCTAAGAATCGAAGCAACGTGCTTCACTGGTTTTAATTCCTCTAGTTTTTAGCATGCTCCTTAATATGTGGGTAAACAGCCTTTTACTGTTCCCCTGTCCCATTTTATTTTACTCCCGACTATGGTATCTCACCGCTTTCGCCAACCTTATTTGACGCGTCTCATTTGCAAGCGGTGTCCTTCACTGATTCCCCAGTATTCGGGTCCCTGTTCGGGCGCCACTTGTCGGAGCCTGCCGACGAGACGAACGGTCCCTGAAGTGGGGAGTGAGGATTGAGAAAAAAATAGACAAGAGACAAAGATGGGATCGGGAGGGCGAGCAGTTCTAATTAGACTGCAGCGCCTACTTTATTTTTCAGCTTTCTTTTATACACACAGAAACAAGAAGGTTACATAAAGCGGCTGAGGCAGCAAGTACAGATTAGTTATGTTTTCTCAAAGTTTGGCCCTGACTGTTCTTAGACCTTTAGATATTTTCCCATTCCCAGGGTAGCAGGTGTCTGTTTGTTCTTTATGCTTATCGGAGTTCCCCTTAGCGATCCTCCCAAACTCTGCTTGAAGTTACATTTTCTTAACCCTTAATGCTCCGGCTCCCTACACCTCCTTCCTGGATAATTGCCACCCTGCAGACATGTTTCTACCTTGGTTCTGACTCACACTCATTACGTTGCAGTGTGAACTCTGCCTCGGTCATCTGCTGCCTGGATCACTGAAAACAATCCAGATCTCTTCCCATCCGGACAACTGCTACCACCTCTCCGAAATTAGCTATTAGGAGTGTAAGGCTTTCTTGTCCCACCCATCCATCCAAACACAACATGGGTGAAAGGAGAAGTCCAGCACGCCCAGTCACTCACTCATGCATTCTAAACTGCCCTCGGGGGGCTTCCTGATGTAGAAAAGCTGACGGACAAGTTCACGAGCACTTAGTGATGCAACGAGATAAATGCCAAGTTGGGAGACAGCTTCACTGACTTCTGCTGTCCGACGTTGGCAGTAAGGAGGATGGCAAAATTTGAGGTTCTTCACTTCTTGACGCAGCAGTTATGGATCGGACAATAAACAAGAGAAATAAGTAAAACGTCACAGGACGTCGGATAGCGATGAGTGCCAAGGAGAGAATACATTGTAGAAGGGGGACATGAATGCATTCTATGAAAGTACGTTCTCAAAGGAACAGTCAGGAAGGTATCTGTCACGATATTAATCGGGAAATACAGTTCGAACGCACAGAACCTGCCTGCAGAAATGCGGCTCATCTTGGCGGGAGCAAACAGGCTGGGATGTGGCTCAGATAGCATTCTGTAAAGTGGGCTTCCATTTCCTCATCTGTGAAATGGGGGGTGGGGAGGGAGGGAGGGAGGGAGCGAGCTCCCACTTAATAAACAGTTCAGCTATTCTAAGAAGCAGGTACTGAGAGACGATTGGGTGTGCAAGAGCACGTTCTAGGGAAAACACTGGGGAGAGAAAGATGGAGTGCGAGCCAGAGGAGGATGGGGAGCTGGCATATCCACGGAGCGGGCCTGACCCTGTGCGGCAGAGAAGTGTGGCAGGGACAGTCTAACGCCACGGTGCGCTTCACTCCCGGCCAAGCGGGCAGAGAACCCCCAAGCCACAGTGGCCTGGCTGGCTGTGGGGAGAAGGCAGGCCGCCCAGAGCTGTTGGTGGGTCTCAGAGCACAGCTCAGCACAGCACAGCTCAGCACAGCACAGCTCAGTTCAGCACAGCTCAGCTCAGCAGAGCACAGCACAGCACAGCTCATCTCAGCACAGCACAGCACAGCTCAGCTCAGCTCAGCTCAGCTCAGCACAGCACAGCACAGCACAGCACAGCACAGCACACCTCAGCACAGCACAGCTCAGGATAGCACAGCACAGCACAGCACAGCACAGCACAGCGCACCACAGCACAGCTCGTCTCAGCACAGCACAGCTCAGCACCACAGCAAAACTGACCACAGCACAGCACAGCACAGCACAGCTCAGGACAGCACAGCGCACCACAGCACAGCTCGTCTCAGCACAGCACAGCTCAGCACCACAGCAAAACTGACCACAGCACAGGACAGCACAGCACAGCACAGGACAGGACAGGACAGCACAGCACAGCACAGCACAGCACAGCACAGCACAGCTCAGCTCAGCAGAGCACAGCACAGCACAGCTCATCTCAGCACAGCACAGCACAGCACAGCTAAGGACAGCACAGCACAGCTCAGTTCAGCACAGCTCAGCTCAGCAGACCACAGCACAGCACAGCTCATCTCAGCACAGCACAGCACAGCACAGCTCAGCTCAGCTCAGCTCAGCTCAGCTCAGCACAGCACAGCACAGCTCAGGACAGCACAGCACAGCACAGCACAGCACAGCACAGCACAGGACAGCACAGCACAGCACAGGACAGCACAGCACAGCACAGCACAGCACAGCTAAGGACAGCACAGCACAGCTCAGTTCAGCACAGCTCAGCTCAGCAGAGCACAGCACAGCACAGCTCATCTCAGCACAGCACAGCACAGCACAGCACAGCACAGCACAGCACAGCTCAGCTCAGCTCAGCTCAGCTCAGCTCAGCTCAGCACAGCACAGCACAGCTCAGGACAGCACAGCACAGCACAGCACAGCACAGCACAGCACAGCACAGGACAGCACAGCACAGCACAGCACAGCACAGCACAGCTCAGGACAGCACAGTGCACCACAGCACAGCTCGTCTCAGCACAGCACAGCTCAGCACCACAGCAAAACCGACCACAGCACAGGACAGCACAGCACAGCACAGCACAGCACAGCACAGCACAGGACAGCACAGCACAGCACAGCACAGCACAGCACAGCACAGGACAGCACAGCACAGCACAGCACAGCACAGCTAAGGACAGCACAGCACAGCTCAGTTCAGCACAGCTCAGCTCAGCAGAGCACAGCACAGCACAGCTCATCTCAGCACAGCACAGCACAGCTCAGCTCAGCTCAGCTCAGCTCAGCTCAGCACAGCACAGCACAGCTCAGGACAGCACAGCACAGCACAGCACAGCACAGCACAGTACAGCACAGCACAGGACAGCACAGCACAGCACAGCACAGCTCAGGACAGCACAGCGCACCACAGCACAGCTCGTCTCAGCACAGCACAGCTCAGCACCACAGCAAAACCGACCACAGCACAGGACAGCACAGCACAGCACAGCACAGCACAGCACAGCACAGGACAGCACAGCACAGCACAGCACAGCACAGCACAGCACAGCACGGCACGGCACGGCACGGCACGGCACGGCACGGCACAGCACAGGACAGCACAGCACAGCACAGGACAGCACAGCACAGCACAGCACAGCTAAGGACAGCACAGCACAGCACAGCACAGGACAGCACAGCACAGCACAGCACAGCACAGCACAGCACAGCACAGGACAGCACAGCACAGCACAGCACAGCACAGCTAAGGACAGCACAGCACAGCTCAGTTCAGCACAGCTCAGCTCAGCAGAGCACAGCACAGCACAGCTCATCTCAGCACAGCACAGCACAGCACAGCACAGCACAGCTCAGCTCAGCTCAGCTCAGCTCAGCTCAGCACAGCACAGCACAGCTCAGGACAGCACAGCACAGCACAGCACAGCACAGCACAGCACAGCACAGCACAGGACAGCACAGCACAGCACAGCACAGCACAGCACAGCTCAGGACAGCACAGCGCACCACAGCACAGCTCGTCTCAGCACAGCACAGCTCAGCACCACAGCAAAACCGACCACAGCACAGGACAGCACAGCACAGCACAGCACAGCACAGCACAGCACAGGACAGCACAGCACAGCACAGCACAGCACAGCACAGGACAGCACAGCACAGCACAGCACAGCACAGCTAAGGACAGCACAGCACAGCTCAGTTCAGCACAGCTCAGCTCAGCAGAGCACAGCACAGCACAGCTCATCTCAGCACAGCACAGCACAGCTCAGCTCAGCTCAGCTCAGCTCAGCTCAGCACAGCACAGCACAGCTCAGGACAGCACAGCACAGCACAGCACAGCACAGTACAGCACAGCACAGGACAGCACAGCACAGCACAGCACAGCTCAGGACAGCACAGCGCACCACAGCACAGCTCGTCTCAGCACAGCACAGCTCAGCACCACAGCAAAACCGACCACAGCACAGGACAGCACAGCACAGCACAGCACAGCACAGCACAGCACAGCACAGGACAGCACAGCACAGCACAGCACAGCACAGGACAGCACAGCACAGCACAGCACAGCACAGCACAGCACAGCACAGGACAGCACAGCACAGCACAGGACAGCACAGCACAGCACAGCACAGCTAAGGACAGCACAGCACAGCACAGCACAGGACAGCACAGCACAGCACAGCACAGCACAGCACAGCACAGCACAGGACAGCACAGCACAGCACAGCACAGCACAGCTAAGGACAGCACAGCACAGCTCAGTTCAGCACAGCTCAGCTCAGCAGAGCACAGCACAGCACAGCTCATCTCAGCACAGCACAGCACAGCACAGCACAGCACAGCACAGCTCAGCTCAGCTCAGCTCAGCACAGCACAGCACAGCTCAGGACAGCACAGCACAGCACAGCACAGCACAGCACAGCACAGCACAGCACAGGACAGCACAGCACAGCACAGCACAGCTCAGGACAGCACAGCGCACCACAGCACAGCTCGTCTCAGCACAGCACAGCTCAGCACCACAGCAAAACCGACCACAGCACAGGACAGCACAGCACAGCACAGCACAGCACAGCACAGCACAGCACAGCACAGGACAGCACAGCACAGCACAGCACAGCACAGCACAGCACAGCACAGCACAGGACAGCACAGCACAGCACAGCTAAGGACAGCACAGCACAGCTCAGTTCAGCACAGCTCAGCTCAGCAGAGCACAGCACAGCACAGCTCATCTCAGCACAGCACAGCACAGCTCAGCTCAGCTCAGCTCAGCTCAGCTCAGCACAGCACAGCACAGCTCAGGACAGCACAGCACAGCACAGCACAGCACAGTACAGCACAGCACAGGACAGCACAGCACAGCACAGCACAGCTCAGGACAGCACAGCGCACCACAGCACAGCTCGTCTCAGCACAGCACAGCTCAGCACCACAGCAAAACCGACCACAGCACAGGACAGCACAGCACAGCACAGCACAGCACAGCACAGCACAGCACAGGACAGCACAGCACAGCACAGCACAGCACAGCACAGCACAGGACAGCACAGCACAGCACAGCACAGCACAGCACAGGACAGCACAGCACAGCACAGGACAGCACAGCACAGCACAGCACAGCTAAGGACAGCACAGCACAGCACAGCACAGGACAGCACAGCACAGCACAGCACAGCACAGCACAGCACAGCACAGCACAGCACAGGACAGCACAGCACAGCACAGCACAGCACAGCTAAGGACAGCACAGCACAGCACAGCACAGCACAGCACAGCACAGGACAGCACAGCACAGCACAGCACAGGACAGCACAGGACAGCACAGCACAGCACAGCACAGCACAGCACAGGACAGCACAGCACAGCTAAGGACAGCACAGCACAGCACAGCACAGGACAGCACAGCACAGCACAGCACAGCACAGCACAGCACAGGACAGCACAGCACAGCACAGCACAGCACAGGACAGCACAGCACAGCACAGCACAGCACAGCACAGCACAGCACAGCTCAGGACAGCACAGCTCAGGACAGCACAGCACAGCACAGCACAGCACAGGACAGCACAGCACAGCACAGCGCAGGACAGCACAGCACAGCACAGGACAGCACAGCACAGCACAGCACAGCTCAGGACAGCACAGCGCACCACAGCACAGCTCGTCTCAGCACAGCACAGCTCAGCACCACAGCAAAACCGACCACAGCACAGGACAGCACAGCACAGCACAGCACAGCACAGCACAGCACAGCACAGGACAGCACAGCACAGCACAGCACAGCACAGCACAGCACAGGACAGCACAGCACAGCACAGCACAGCACAGGACAGCACAGCACAGCACAGCACAGCACAGCACAGCACAGCACAGCTCAGGGCAGCACAGCACAGCTCAGGACAGCACAGCTCAGGACAGCACAGCTCAGGACAGCACAGCACAGCACAGCACAGCACAGGACAGCACAGCACAGCACAGCGCAGGACAGCACAGCACAGCACAGTACAGCACAGCACAGGACAGCACAGCACAGCACAGCACAGCTCAGGACAGCACAGCGCACCACAGCACAGCTCGTCTCAGCACAGCACAGCTCAGCACCACAGCAAAACCGACCACAGCACAGGACAGCACAGCACAGCACAGCACAGCACAGCACAGCACAGCACAGCACAGCACAGCACAGCACAGGACAGCACAGCACAGCACAGCACAGCACAGCACAGCACAGGACAGCACAGCACAGCACAGGACAGCACAGCACAGCACAGCACAGCTAAGGACAGCACAGCACAGCACAGCACAGGACAGCACAGCACAGCACAGCACAGCACAGCACAGCACAGCACAGGACAGCACAGCACAGCACAGCACAGCACAGCTAAGGACAGCACAGCACAGCTCAGTTCAGCACAGCTCAGCTCAGCAGAGCACAGCACAGCACAGCTCATCTCAGCACAGCACAGCACAGCACAGCACAGCACAGCACAGCTCAGCTCAGCTCAGCTCAGCACAGCACAGCACAGCTCAGGACAGCACAGCACAGCACAGCACAGCACAGCACAGCACAGCACAGCACAGGACAGCACAGCACAGCACAGCACAGCTCAGGACAGCACAGCGCACCACAGCACAGCTCGTCTCAGCACAGCACAGCTCAGCACCACAGCAAAACCGACCACAGCACAGGACAGCACAGCACAGCACAGCACAGCACAGCACAGCACAGCACAGCACAGGACAGCACAGCACAGCACAGCACAGCACAGCACAGCACAGCACAGCACAGCACAGGACAGCACAGCACAGCACAGCTAAGGACAGCACAGCACAGCTCAGTTCAGCACAGCTCAGCTCAGCAGAGCACAGCACAGCACAGCTCATCTCAGCACAGCACAGCACAGCTCAGCTCAGCTCAGCTCAGCTCAGCTCAGCACAGCACAGCACAGCTCAGGACAGCACAGCACAGCACAGCACAGCACAGTACAGCACAGCACAGGACAGCACAGCACAGCACAGCACAGCTCAGGACAGCACAGCGCACCACAGCACAGCTCGTCTCAGCACAGCACAGCTCAGCACCACAGCAAAACCGACCACAGCACAGGACAGCACAGCACAGCACAGCACAGCACAGCACAGCACAGGACAGCACAGCACAGCACAGCACAGCACAGCACAGCACAGGACAGCACAGCACAGCACAGCACAGCACAGCACAGGACAGCACAGCACAGCACAGGACAGCACAGCACAGCACAGCACAGCTAAGGACAGCACAGCACAGCACAGCACAGGACAGCACAGCACAGCACAGCACAGCACAGCACAGCACAGCACAGCACAGCACAGGACAGCACAGCACAGCACAGCACAGCACAGCTAAGGACAGCACAGCACAGCACAGCACAGCACAGCACAGCACAGGACAGCACAGCACAGCACAGCACAGGACAGCACAGGACAGCACAGCACAGCACAGCACAGCACAGCACAGGACAGCACAGCACAGCTAAGGACAGCACAGCACAGCACAGCACAGGACAGCACAGCACAGCACAGCACAGCACAGCACAGCACAGGACAGCACAGCACAGCACAGCACAGCACAGGACAGCACAGCACAGCACAGCACAGCACAGCACAGCACAGCACAGCTCAGGACAGCACAGCTCAGGACAGCACAGCACAGCACAGCACAGCACAGGACAGCACAGCACAGCACAGCACAGCACAGCACAGCACAGCACAGCTCAGGACAGCACAGCTCAGGACAGCACAGCACAGCACAGCACAGCACAGGACAGCACAGCACAGCACAGCGCAGGACAGCACAGCACAGCACAGGACAGCACAGCACAGCACAGCACAGCACAGGACAGCACAGCACAGCACAGCACAGCACAGCACAGGACAGCACAGCACAGCACAGCACAGCACAGGACAGCACAGGACAGCACAGCACAGCACAGCACAGCACAGCACAGGACAGCACAGGACAGCACAGCACAGGACAGCACAGGACAGCACAGCACAGCACAGCACAGCACAGCACAGCACAGGACAGCACAGCACAGCACAGGACAGCACAGCACAGCACAGCACAGCACAGCACAGCACAGCACAGGACAGCACAGGACAGCACAGCACAGGACAGCACAGGACAGCACAGCACAGCACAGCACAGCACAGCACAGCACAGGACAGCACAGCACAGCTCAGCACCACAGCAAAACCGACCACAGCACAGGACAGCACAGCACAGCACAGCACAGCACAGCACAGCACAGGACAGCACAGCACAGCACAGCACAGCACAGCACAGCACAGCACAGCACAGGACAGCACAGCACAGGACAGCACAGGACAGCACAGCTCAGGACAGCACAGCACAGCACAGCACAGCACAGGACAGCACAGCACAGCACAGCGCAGGACAGCACAGCACAGCACAGGACAGCACAGCTAAGGACAGCACAGCACAGCACAGCACAGGACAGCACAGCACAGCACAGCACAGCACAGCACAGGACAGCACAGCACAGCACAGCACAGCACAGCACAGCACAGGACAGCACAGCACAGCACAGCACAGCACAGCACAGCACAGGACAGCACAGCACAGCACAGGACAGCACAGCACAGCACAGCACAGCACAGCACAGCACAGGACAGCACAGGACAGCACAGCACAGGACAGCACAGGACAGCACAGCACAGCACAGCACAGCACAGCACAGCACAGGACAGCACAGCACAGCTCAGCACCACAGCAAAACCGACCACAGCACAGGACAGCACAGCACAGCACAGCACAGCACAGCACAGCACAGCACAGGACAGCACAGCACAGCACAGCACAGCACAGCACAGCACAGCACAGGACAGCACAGCACAGCACAGCACAGCACAGCACAGCACAGCACAGCACAGGACAGCACAGCACAGCACAGCACAGGACAGCACAGCACAGCACAGCACAGCACAGCTCAGCTCAGCTCAGCTCAGCACAGCACAGCTCAGGACAGCACAGCACAGCACAGCACAGCACAGCACAGGACAGCACAGCACAGCACAGGACAGCACAGGACAGCACAGCACAGCACAGCACAGCACAGCACAGGACAGCACAGCACAGCACAGCACAGGACAGCACAGCACAGCACAGCACAGCACAGCTCAGCTCAGCTCAGCTCAGCACAGCACAGCTCAGGACAGCACAGGACAGCACAGCACAGCACAGCACAGCTCAGCTCAGCTCAGCTCAGCACAGCACAGCACAGGACAGCACAGGACAGCACAGCACAGCACAGCACAGCACAGCACAGCACAGCACAGGACAGCACAGCACAGCACAGGACAGCACAGCACAGCACAGGACAGCACAGGACAGCACAGCACAGCACAGCACAGCACAGCACAGGACAGCACAGCACAGCTCAGGACAGCACAGTACAGCACAGCACAGGACAGCACAGCACAGCACAGCACAGCACAGGGGAGGGTCAGTTATGGAGTCGTGCACGTTGGAGACGTGACAGGCACATTTTCTTGGGCACCGCGTTCCACCCCTTCTGCCATGTATCAGTTGGCTCGGGCCGCCATCACAAATACCATAGGCCGAGTGGTTTAAACGACAGAAATGTATCGCCTGACAGTTCTGCAAGCTGAAAGTTCGAGTGCTAGGTTTTGGCACGGTTGGTTTCTGCCCAGGGCTCCGTCCTTGGCTTACAGATGCCCGTCTTCTCCCCGTGTCCTCACGTGGCCTTTCCTCTGTGTGTCCAGTTAGGTTTTTAAAAGGACCCCGGGATTCCCCACTCACTCGGAGTCAGGGTTTGCCCGGTGCGAGAGCTTCTCCCCTGTCCTCCCCTCCGCCCCGCCCCCACTCCTTCATACAGAGCTGCCATCTGTGGGGTTCCTTCACGTCTGTCCGCCCTCCTTCCTCTCTTTCACGGTGAGGAGGCGGCACGCGAAATGGCCAGTGGGTACCCAGTGGGTACCTAGGGTGAGACCGGTAGGAAGAAGCGGGCGGGCAGAGGGAAGACAGGTCCTTCCTTCCTTCCTTCCTTCCTTCCTTCCTTCCTTCCTTCCGTCCGTCGCGGGAATCTGAACGCTAAAAACCCACACCCAGAGCAGAGTGTTGCTGCAGGGGTGTGCTTGTTGGGCCCGTAACCCTGGTGGTGGGGTGCCGGGGTGGGGGGCTGGGTGGGCGGGGAAATGACTGCAACCGTCACAGCCGGACCTCCCCGGGACCCTCATCGTTCCCGGCCGGTATCTGGCCTACGAACTCTAATAAGACTCCGAGGTCGGCTGTTTAGCGACCCCCCCCCCCCCCCCCCCGGACTCGCCCCCACCCCCCACCCCCCCCACCCCCGCACGCCCGCCGCCGCCGCCGCCGCCCGTGATTCTCCACGGGTTGAGCGCGTTGGCCCGGGTCAGGAAGAGGAGAGGGAGACGGTGTCGTTGGCCCAGGGCGACGGTGGGGCGAGTTTTCGCCAACAATTTTTTCCTCCCTAGCGGTTGGAAAGCGGCCGCCTAAGGGTGGGGGAGGTTTGAACAAAGGCGGCGGGGAGAAAGAAGCCCCAGGCCAGGTCGGAGGCGCTGACTGGACCGGAGAGCTTTCTGCATTTGAATGAAGCCATTGAACGAGGACCTTTGGAATGTGTCGACCTGGCCTCCCCCTCCCTTCTCGGCCCCAACCCCCATCTCCTCCCTCCCTCCCTCCCTCCCTCCCTCCCTTCCTCCCTCCCCCACAGAGTTTCCTTCCCGTCCACGGACTGACCTGCGACCTTCCATCCTGCCAGACCTTGCACGGAATAAATAATACCTCCTCTTTTAGAGTTCTCTCGCTCTATCCAGAAAATAAACAAACCGAGGAACAGACGACCCCCCGCCCCACCCCCCACCCCCCACACACCTGTCACCCCATGTCATGCCTCTCAGGGCAGTGCCACTCCCTTTGGGCACAGCCAGACTTCCTGGACTCAGCCAGGGCCTCTCAGGGCACTGCCACTCCCTCTGGGCACAGCCAGACTTCCTGGACTCAGCCAGGGTTCTCAGGGCCCTGCCACTCTCTCTGGGCCTCTCAGGGTACCCTGCTTGAACAACAGCGACTCAGCAGTCAAGGTGCTTACATACTCTCAATGGCGGCCGGTCAAGACACAAAAGCAAACATCCGCCAGTTCCACTACATGGTGGTGTGTTCCCAGGCAAACAGTAAAGCGGTCCATTGAATTAGGGGTAGAAGGCCATTCCCCATAGTCCACGGTCCTTCGCCAGAGCTGCGTGTTAGCCTCACAATGTGTGCCCTAGCCTTGAATTCATGCGAGTTGAGTAATGAAGCTTCGAGGCCTCCCCACAACTCCCAGCCATGCAGAGTTTCCCCAGAAGCTGAGGTGAAAAGAGGGAGTCCTCCTGGGTGGGGCGGGGTGGCCATGGGCAAGAAGAAGGGCTTCCTGGCTCAGAGCTCACAGTTCCGCCTCGGCGCCAACCCAGGTCGCAGGGTCCCAATCACATACATTAATTCTGCAGAAAGACAGACATAAGGCTGTGTTCAGGTGTAACTGTGCCCATGAGGTCCAGGCCCAGAGATAGAGGAGAGAGAGAGAGAGAGAGAGAGAGAGAGAGAGAGAGAGAGAGAGAGAGAGGTAAAGGGTTCCTGGGTTCATGGCCAGAGAGACATGCTAGGAAGTCCCTAACCACATGGTCCCCCCAGCAGCCCCTTTGCCTCCAAAAACATAGGTGGGAGGGGACAGACCCCTGAGACCCAGGGTGATAAGGCCAGGCAAGGTCCCCCGGCCTGGAATGTGGGATTGGGGGAGACTTTCCAAGGCCATTGTGGTGCTTCCCCAGTGCGGTGGGAGGTGTCCCTGCGGTAGCAGCTCTGTGCTTCTCCTCCAGACCTGGGGGGTGGGGGGGGGGGGCGGCGTGGAGGTATCTGCACGCACTCCACTAGAAAGAGAAGGCCTGGTCTATGTGCCCCGGCAGCCAGGGCATCCCGGGTACTGAGTGTAAAGGGTGTGGGGCTGAGAGGCCCGTGGAGGGACGTCGGGGCTCAGAGGGGAGGGCGTCGGCAAGGGGAGCCCTCTGCCTCGCTCTCACGCACCATCACAGACAGCACAGGCCCCAGGGCTCACACAAGGGACACTTATTTCTCACAGATCGGGGTGCCAGCATGGTGGGTTCCTGGGGAGGGTCCTCTTCCTGGCTGGCACATGGCCACCTTCTCCCCGGGTTCTGCTACAGTAGGGAGACAGTTCTGGTTTCTTCCTTGTCTGAGGGCACCGATCCCATCCTGAGGATCTCCCCCCCCCCTTCGAAGTATTGATTTGGGGGACACAAACAGACGCTCTATGACAGTCATTCGCAGCCTGAGGGATTCAGGCAGGTGGGAGGGGTGAGGTGGGAAGGTGGGGCTGGTGGGGAGTGTGTGTGGTCTATGAGTGAGGGGATGTTCGGGGTCGGTGGGCAGAGCGTGGGGCCCCGGATGTCAAAGCCGCCTGGGCAGATGTCAGGTGGCGGTAGCGGGGGCGAGTGGGGGAGACCATCGCAGAGTGGAAGGTCATAAAGTTAAAGGTTGGGAGTGGGGCCGATGGTCCACGTGGAGGCAAAGTCCTCCACCTCCTCAAGCGGGAATCCGGGAGAGATTCTGCCTAGGAGAGGATGGGTGGTGTGTGGAGGTGACAAGGGTGAGGGAGGGGCAGAATTTACTTCCCAGCCCCCTGGGACTTCGTAAGGTCACAGGGGATAAGCAAGTGTGAGCAGCCCTGGTGGAGACGGTGTGGGGGAGAATGGGGCTGCTGGGAAGTCTCAGTCAAGGTGGGCACGTCCGATAATACAGCGGGAGGGGCAGCAGCGGGGACTGGCCAGAATGGATTGGGTAAACAGGGCTGTCTAAGTGACCCCGTGTGGTGACCGGCCTTCCACAGCTCGTTGGGACACCCGCCTGCCTGGGAAGAGAGAGGGGGCAGGATGACCTTTCCCACCGGTTGGTTGCTGTCTTTCCCTTCGCAGCACCCCTTGCGTCTGCGTTCCTGAGAGCTTGGACAGCATTTTGCTGGCTGGGGCGGGGGGGGGGGGGGGGGGATGAGTGTGGGGTCAGGGTGCAGCCCCAGATGGCCAGAACTGGAAACTCTGATGTTGTGATTGTGCTTCCCCACCGCAGGCAGACAGAACACATCTGGCTCCCTGTGTGTGCAGAAATCCGTAGACGTATGTGAAATTTGGGAGCTCGCCAAAGGCGCGACCGTTCTCCTGAAGGATGGTAAAATGTGGCCTCCGGGCATCTGGACAACGGCAGTCCTGGTCCCACGTGTCCATCCCGTTGGACAGCTGACTCACGTGAGAAGGAGAGACGAAAGGGTGACGATGCCGTTCTCTTTAAAGATCTGAGCCACCTGTGCGGGTATGCCCGAGTGTGCTTTCTGTCCCCGCCTCAGCATGGAGGCTTGTCACCCAAGCATGCCCTGCGCAAGGAGTGGGAGGTGGCCCCCGGAGCACGCGTGCTCCTTCTGACCGGGTCTTTGCACCGTGTCTGGTGACCGGAGGCCACATGCCTTTGTCCTCTGTGGTGCCGCAGACTAGCACCCGTGAAACCAGGGAGAGCCAGCAGATGTGTGCGTGACAGACCCCGTGGGCTCCCTGACAGCAGCCCCGAGCCTCACCTCACCTCACCTCTTTCCTGTTCCGCAGCCTCCTACTCTTCCCTTTGGTGTTTGACTGTGATCCCCGGGACCGGGAGGCTTTGCTCCAGGCTGCAGATCTTCACATCCCACCTCTCATTCTTGAGAGGTGTTTGGCGTTCCTAGGTGTCCACCTAAGAAACATCCAAACCTCCAGACTCCTTGGAGAATGTTAATGAGTGTATCTGAGTCACACTGACAGACAACCATTGCCAGGAAGCGGTCTCAAGGGCTGGAGAAAATACTCCAGAAAAGGGCAGTTTTGCAGCTTATTTTATATAATTGGGATACACGGAGGAGGCAGAAGGCCTGGTACACGAAAGCCGTTGGTGGCAGAGTCAGGGGGCAGGAGAAAGCAAGTGGGGACACCTCTGGGACTGGATTAAGAAGTAAAACGGAGGGACGCTTACTTCTTTTGCACGGGTGGGTAACGGGGTAGATAATAATTCACGTTTACAGCACGTAAGGATGGTATCCAGGGAACAAGACGAAGATGAGGGGGTTCTGTTGTCTTGGGCACCGGTGCAGTGGGCTGTGCCCTGAGGTGTCTGGAAAACAGGATCGCTCAGACATTCCGAGGGTATGTTATCTTAGATGCCAAAAGATAACAGACGGGCTCACTGAAGGCAAAGGGTGACCTTTGTCTGTCAAGGAAGCTACAGGCCTAGGATGTGACTGCCCACCGTGACTTGCTTTCATTCGGGAATTTTTATGTTCAGACCCTCCTGTGCGGTTACGTTCGGTCTCTAAGTTTGTGGGGCCTGCCACGCCGGCCTCTCCTGAGCTTGACAGGTTTAGTAAGTGGCCCCCTTCTTTGTCCGCATTTCCCCCTTTGGGCCGTAAGTCGATCCGAAGGATGCACCGATGATGTGGTCTCCCGGGACTAGGAAGGCTCACTCCTAGGAATTCTTAGTGTTTCCCTTTGTCTTGCTGTAATGGTGGACCATTGCGGATGGGGCCGGACCGTAACCTTGGATGGCAGTCCAGGCCAATTTTTGTTGTTGTTGTTGTTGTTGTTGTTTTCCCCAAAGGAAAGGTGAGTAAGCGGAAGGCAGGTAGGTCTCATGAGCCTTCACTGAGTAAAAAACACACTGAATCGTTTCTAACCTATAAGCTATCGTGATTCAAACGTTGCCGTCTGTCTCGGTTTTCTGTATTTTGCAGCCAGTGTAACGTTTACTTATAGTTTGAGGGCACACCGTGTATGTATCGCTGTAGTTCTCACAATCTGACCGTGAGATGGGTTCCCGTGCACCGGTGGTGTTGTTCTTGTGATCTGAATATCCCATCTACTTCCCATGGGAAGCATCTAATTCCTGCTAGTTGTGCAATCGGGAACTGAGTTTAATTTTTATTTGGGGCCGAGGCTGTTAAGAACACAATGGTATGAATCACAATCACCATCTAAAAATGTCTAGAGGCCAGGAGGACGGTAAGAGTTTCATGAGTCAATTTCCTGTGTCTCACTCGGCAGCCCCGTTACAGAGGGCCATTATTTTAATAGCCGCTTAAGCTTCTCTGAATTAATATAGTCAGTAGTCTTTGTCGAGGTGAGGGGTAAGCGTCATTGTGTTCTAGCATTTATACGTAAAATTCCTTTATCGGTATTTCTTTTCTACTAACCTTCTACGACTTCACTTGTCTTTCTCAGTTTGTGTCCTTTTTCGCATTCAGAAATGATCAACAGTATCAGAACAAACGACTCCCTTTTAACTTCTCTCAAAACCACATACACACGCCTTTTCTTCCTTCTATGCTGGCATGCCTTCTAAGTTTCCAAAGAGAAAGCGTAAATAGTATTATCGAAAATACAGAGCCGGCCCGGTGGCTCAGGCCGTTGGAACTCCGTGCTCCTGATGCCGAAGGCTGCCGGTTCGATTCCCGCATGGGCCGGTGGGCTCTCGACCACGAGGTGGCCGGTTGGATTCCCGCAAGGGATGCTGGGCTGCGCCCCCTGCAACTGACAGCGGCAACCGGACCTGGAGGTGAGCTGCGCCTTCCACGACTACGATCGGAAGGACAACAACTTGACTGGGAAAAAGCCCCGGCAATTCACCCTGTTCCCCAATAAAGTCCTGTCCCCCTTCCCCAATGTAAAAAAATAAAAATAAATAAATAAATAAATAAATAAATAAATAAATAAATAAATAAATAAAATTTAAAAAAAAAGAAGAGAAGAAAAGAAAAACAAATATTTTACCGGAAAAGAAAGAAAATACCAAAGTTATTCTGTGCACCTTCAATGATTAACAGTTGGGGTATATGAGTACAGGGTTTGAGAAAAGCCTAAAGAACAAGTATAACTATCATTGTGACTGATAATATTAGCGGGCAGGTAAAGACAATCAAACGAATGGTTATTTTAAGTCCCACGTCAATTCGTAGGTCTACAGGCCTTCTTGAGGTCTCGGGATAGCTGTCTACCCCTGACGTCAGCAGCTTTTCGTCCTCCGGGAGCCTTTGAGGTTGGCCGTCGGTGGAGGCGAGTGTCAGACAGGAGCAGATGTCCAGCCACAGGTGGGCAACTCTTTTTCATGAGCGATGTGAATCCTTGCGTTAACGCCTTTAAGTTCACTGCACCTGGATCGATTAGTGATAACGAATAAGTCCCTGTCAACGAGGTTGGAGGGTCTTTAGCTGATGTCATATCCAGTGGTGGACGACGTCTCCCGGCTGTGAGTCGTGGTCTTGGAAGTCTTCGTGTCCCGGGAGCACGCTGAAGCGAATCGGTTGCAGACTTATCGGTTTATTTAAGCTGCTTGATAAGTCCTTGATAATAACGCAAAATGTCTCCTTTCGGTAAGATTGTTTCACACGTCCGGTCACACGGGGTGAACGCTGACTACTGAGGAGAAAGTCTACGTTTACCAAAAGGAGTAGCTCTCAGGTTGAGAAACACCGTAAGGAGAGTTTTCAGCCAAGGGAGACGAAAAGCTTCTCAAAATTTACCCAGTGGAGTTTTAACTGTACCGTTTGTACGTTCTACAAATCCAGAGGACCGGGGTGATAAGCCACGACGAAAATGCTGCAGGGTAGGCCGGATGTTCCCGATCGAGTGCATCCTTTGCCTCAGAGACTATGTAACTCACAGGGAATGCCCCTAGTTCGGGATCATTTCTTTCCAGTCGTGACTTACCCACCATCGAGGCTGTTGCTCTCCTGCAAGGGGATGTCTCCACCTAGTGAGACAACCGTACAGATCGTGACTCACACACATCTGTACCGTGGAGAGGGTGGCCTTCGGATAAACTCCTTTATCCGAATTTCCTGTGTTTTCATGCACGACTAGGAAGAGAGTTTATAGCGAAGGTGTCCCAGGGTGGGAGCTTTAGATAATACTTCCTCTAGAGTGTCTTCGGCTCGGCTCGTTTCCCTTCAGGGTTCCGTTGAATGGGATCGGGCCGATCTCATTTTAAGGAGACAAACAGAGGCTGGGCCATGAATGAAAAATTCGGAACCCCGTCGTGATAGTATCCAGTCAGACCCGGGGAATCCTCTCGGCTGTTTTTTGTCTGTTTGCTTTTAGAAGAGGAAAGATTATTATTTAGGGTTAATTCGTAGCCCATCTTTAGATATTAGATGGCAAGGTATTTTCCTTTGGGTAAACAAAATCGAAGCTTGTCCTTTGACACCCTGTGTCCCTTAATGGCTAGCTATTGCGATCGGTAAATCGCGTCCTCTTATGGTAGGGGGTCCAATGTGTCCTAGAGCGTAAGAGTAAGTTATCCGTATATTGGCTGAGAGTATCATTTCTGGGACATTTTGCATTCGTTCAAATCGGCGTTTAGCATCTGAGAGAAGCAGGTGGGACTCTCTGTCTACCCCGGGGCACGACTGTCCACGTAAACTCTGATCTTCCCAGGTAGAAAGGCAAAGAGGTATTTCCTGTCCTGTGTTTTACAGGAATGCTGAAAAAAGGCACCGCGTCTATCTATCACCGGAAAATATCTCGGCAGTACACGCGGGAATATCTGATAATGGGGTATGTGGGTTTGGAACTACAGGATCTCTTTGTTTATAGCTCCGATATCCTGTGCAAATCTCCATCCTTTCCCATTGGGTTTCTTTACCGGAAGGTTAGGAGAATTACAGGGGCTCATGCGTGGCATGAACCAGCCCGCCCCCCCCCCCCATTATGTAATCTTGTGTGATGGGCTAATTCCAGCTAGCCCGTTAGGCCTTAAAGGATAGTGTCAAATATTACGCAGAGGCAAACTATAATCCATAGTTATTTTAATAGGAGTGACTGACTTATTCTTGCCAGCATCTCTACCGGAAAAGGCCCAGAGTTGCATTGGAGTGTCCCGTCATAAACGTCCAGTCGGTGTTGTCAAGGTCAGTTTCCTCTCACGCGGTTTCTTTCAAAATCGTTCCTTTCCCGATTGGTTCAGTATAGTATTCATTTATTTCTAAATACGTTTTAGCCGGGATCTCCAGCCTCTGCGACTTAGGAGCTGTGCTGTAAACCTCGGAGAATGATTACGTGCAACTGGCCCTTTCGTCCCGTCCCTAGACCACCAAGCTAAGTCAAGTTGGAAGGTTGAAAAGGACAGACATGATCTGCTCTCACTCCCATCTGGGATTAGGAGAGAAAGCAAAAACCGAGGTGGCAAAATGAACAAAACACACGTTCATCGATACAGACCACAGAATGGTGGTGACAGAGGGTACTGGGATGGGGAGAGAGCCGAATACGTAAAGGGGTCGACTTTAGGTCGAGGGATGGAAACTAGCCATCGGGTGCAGAGCACGTGATAGACTATACACATGCCGTGAGGGTGAAAGTCGGGAAATTAATGAGTCAGACTTAGTTCGGTCACCTCATAGCTTGCTATTCATCTGTCTTCTCTTTGTTTTTCCCCTTTACTGCTCGATTTCATGATTCTGCTCGTTTCCCTTCCTTGAGACTATACATACCTTGTGGATCTGATTGATCAGAAGAGCACTAATCTGGAAAAAAAGAAAAAGAAAAAGAAAAAAACCCGCTGAATTCTCAGGCGCCCAGAGACCGGGATCCATGGCTGCAACACCCTTGCAGCTTTTCCTGATGACGTATGACACACTCCAGCCGTGGCCGCCGAGTTCGAGATAACCTTATGAAGCAGACCGGACCGCAGGAGGTGATTTGTCAACCGTCAGCCCTGAAACTTGCGATGACCAGCTGTCATCTTTCTCGGTTCTTTCCCCCCGCCTGCCTGCCTGCCTGCCTGCCTGCCTGCCTGCCTGCCTGCCTGCCTGCGAAGCCTCTCGATTATTCTCAGTTCAGGGAAGATGCCTTTTTTTCCCCCCACGGACGTCAGTCTGCCATCTTCCCTGGCTGCCGGCACCTAGAATAAAATACACTCTTCTCCTCACTGACCCTCCTCGTCACTCAAGTTTTTGGGGCCCGGGCAACGAGCACCACCATCCCCGAGTCTGGTAACGAACTCTGGAGACCACGGCGGGGACGTGGATCGAACTGGACTGATCTGAGTTGGAGAGTCTCACTCCCTTGCTCCTTGCCTCCGTGTGGGGTAGCGGAGGTAGAGTGCCGGAATGCATCAGTGATCCCTGATGCTTATGGCTGGCCAAGCCCAGGGAGGGGATTACAGAGACGTCCCAGTAACTGCCGAGATCTCCTTCGTCCCAGGGACCCTCCCGGCTCTCCCCCTCCCTGGCAGGCTGCCTATGACTGCCTCAGTCGGTGAGGAATAAAAGCAACTGACGGGACTTGGAAACCGTGTGTCGGTGAATCGTGGAATCTGTCAAACCGAGGAAGTGCACTGGAATTCCCTTATCTCTGCCGTCGGAGCCTCTCGCTGTCACTGGGTTTGGGGGCTTACGCGTAAGCCTTCTGTGCTTCGTGCCAATTCGGGTAACTCCGAGGCCAATTTTTGGTGCTGGGTTGTTCAGAGACCGGGTTTTGACCCCCAGATCCCCGTTTCAGGAGGATTTGGTTCTGTGAGTTCTCGTCTGCTTTTGGTTCCGGTTTGTTGGTGACTTCTTTGTTCCGTTTTGTTCACCTCCGGTCTGTCCGTTCCCCTCCCCCCCCCCTTTTTTTTTTTCTTCCTCCCCTTCACTTTTCTGTTTATACCTTAAACACCAAACCGATAGGGGGCTCTATGTCTGCACGCTCTCCTCAGAGCCCTCTGGGCCATGTATCAGGCAATCGGTCGGTCAGCCTATAATGAAAAATAAAAAATATCTACACCGATGGTTCATAGAAAAGGGGAATTCACCCATCTCCTAGTCCACTTATAACTAGACACCAACTCTGTGTTTGAAAATAAAACTTTTTAAAGATTTTTCTGTCGGTAACTTTCAGGGTCTTACGGAGAGCAAGAAATACAAACACCGCCGCTACTGCCTGAGGCTGAGTTACCCGGAAAAAAAAAAAAAAAAAAAAAAAAAAAGAAAGAAAGAAAGAAAGAAAGAAAGAAAGAAAGAAAGAAAGAAAGAAAGAAAAAGGGCACTTTTGAAATCTAGTGGCTAATCTCACAAGCCGAACACTCCTTGCGTTTTCCAGCTTCCTTCAAACTGTCATGGGCAAATAAAAAATCTTAAGTCTTCTCTCTATAGTCATTATTAATACTGTTTATGTATATGATCTCTGATATCTATGTTTTTCTATGTTTTATGTACAACATAACGTTCTGGCCTCCGGCTGGTATTAGAAGATTGTAATATTTGGTTGGCTTAAAGAAAAAAGATTAAGCGCTTATATAAATTAAAAATAAAGAACAAAAACTGACCCAAGTACTTTTCCGGATCACATGATCTAAGAAAATAGTTGAAACCGAGGCTAGATCAACTTTTGGTTAAATAGACATGTCTTTTGAAGTCGCTACCACTATCGTTAAATATAATATGTTTTGTTATACCACGGTTTACAAAAATTGACTTAGGTAATAATAGACTCTAAAATCTCCTGGAGTTGTTAAAAATAATGAAGAAACACAAGCAAAATAAAAGGTTGTTAATGAAATTTTTTAGTAATAATGATTAAGCACGCACGCACGCACGCACGCACGCACCCACAAAGCAGGACAATAAAGTGTGTGAAGCTGTCGCAACGATGTTGCTGACCTTTTTTTTTGATGTCAGAGGGATTGTTCATTATGAATTTGTACCAACTTGACAAACCGTTCACCGAGTTTACTATTTGGAAGTGCTGAAAAGCCTGCATGAAAAAGTGACATGACCTGAAACTTGTCACCAACAGTTCGTGACTCTTGCCTCACGACAGAGCACCAGCTCACAGGGCAATGTCTGTGAGGGAGTTTTCGGCCAGTAAACAAATAACTGTATCGGAACTCCCTCCCTACTCACCTGATCTGGTTCCCCAACGACTTCTTTCTTTAGCCAAAGATAAAGGAAATATTGAAAGGAAGACATTTTGATGACATTCAGGACATCAAGAGTAATAACGATGACAGCTCTGATGACTATTCCAGAAAAAGAGTTCCAAAATTGCTTTGAAGAGTGGACTAGGTGCTGGCATTAGTGCATAGCTTCCCAACGGGAGTACTTCAAAGGTGACCATAATGATATTCAGCAATGAGGTATGTAGCACTTTTTCTAGGATGAGTTCGTGAACTTGATCAGCCTACCTTGTGTGTGTGTGTGTGTGTGTGTGTGTGTGTGTGTGAGACAGAGTGCATGCTTAAACGTGCTTTCCTGAATTCTTTTGGTAACTGGAAGCCTTAGAGTTGAACTAAGGTAAGTTACATGATAAAAAGTATTAAATATGCAGATATTTCAAACTAACAAAATACTAAAATATTAATTATAAGATAAGTCTGCGTTCATCTACTTTTATCTCCTTATTATGGGAAAGCTAAAACCTAAATTAAGGTATGTTAATAAATGTGTTTTGTACTTTATTAAAAATACGATGGCAAAACACTTGTAAATATATTTCCAGCAGAGCCTACACTTCTGAGTTACAAAGTACGTTCCTAGATATTCCAGTAGAAATGCTAATCGTTTATTTATTAGTTATCAGTAAAAACTCGGGTTCTACAGGTTACAGATTCTAATTAATATTTTTAAAGTTACATAAAGTAATATGTTCTCAAAGGAGGTATAAGAGATAAAAATACATTTTTAAAGAAATCGGGGGGGGGACGACAGACTAGTTTGTCCTACATTTGGTAAGAAGACACACTGAGAGGGACTGGAAAAGTTATAAAAGGTTTCAGAAGAAAAATCTTGAAAACAGATCACATGTAGTTCAGCTAACTGCAATTCAGTACATAAATTTTAGTATCAGAAGAAAGGGAGTGCAACATTAGAGTCGACTGTTCTCTCTCTGCGACGTAGGACAAAGTTTTTGGAACTACCGTGTTTCCCCCAAAAGAAGACTGGGTCTTAGGTCAATTTTTGCTCCATTGGGACTTGTTTTCAAGGGATGTCTTATTTTTCCATGTACAGCAGTAGTCTACATTTGTTCAGCTACGGTCGTGTCATCTTCTTCGGGAACATCGTCAGGACGTACTAAACGCTTCCGTCTGGCTGAGATCTTACCTGGGGCTTATTTTCGGAATAGGTCTTATTTTGGAGGAAACGTGTTATTTGTTACTGAAATTACAGAGAGAGAGAGAGAGAGAGAGAGAGAGAGAGAGAGAGAGAGAGAGAGAGAGAGAGAGAAACTCTGCCTGGAAAGCAAAGGCTTTAGGTGCCATCAGAATATTCTCTATTTTATACCATCCTCATCATGGGGTCCTCGGTTACTAGAGAAAACCAAATCTCCACACTAGTAAGAACTGAGTGTAACGTTTACATACTTACATATAATAATTACATAAACCTCTGTATTTTGGTACTGCTGGAGTTCCTGTACCCTTCTCAGGTCAGATATGAACCCGTGTAAAGAAGAATTTTACTATTTTCACTAAAAACCGAGATAAGTTTAAAGTAAATTCATTAAGTTTAGCCCGATATTTTCCTTGACCTCACAGAGCGTTGGAGTCATCGACTTCCTGTCGCATCCCTGACGAGAAGGCTTCTATGCTAAGGAAGGCCGGGAAATTTGTTACCATGTCTTTCACAAGTGAGACAGGGAAAAGGAGGGAAAAAAGGAGCAGAAAGGCTGGAGACGAGGCCAGAGACAGGCCAGACTTTTTGGCTGCAGTTATACACGGGCTAAGGCCGAGACGACCTCAGGGCTACCCCGGCATCCCCAAAAGAGGCACGCCAGGCAAAGGAGCCCGCTTTGGACATAGAAGCCCAGATTCACCGGAGTGAGGAGTACGCTAATCTTCCAAAATAGCTGTGCTCCCTGTGCAGACTACAAGGGCAGGCGGAAGAGAGATTGTCCCCTACTCCAAAGGGAGCGGGGGGACCAACTCCTTCCCTGCAAATGGCTGTCATCGAGTAACGGGGCCCGAGTTTTCCCACAGCTCTCAAGAAGACCGTCATCATCACAGGGGAAGAACCACAGGTGACCTGCGATGCGGCAGGGAAGCCTGCTGATTTCCCGATGAATACAAGGGCCGCTTACCCTTTCTCAGCTGTTCGCTCTGGACTTATTGCCTCTAAAACCTGTTTGGTTGTGAAGACGAACGGAGCCCCTAGATCTGGGCTCGTACTCGGCCCGTTTCTTGCCAATGGCCCGTACCACAGAGGAAAAGTCACACGAGTCGATCGTCCTTTAGAAAGGACTCTGGAAAAGTTTTGTCAGGAGACCCGTAAGCCCTGCCTCTAACGGCTGCCTGTGAGTTTAGATTCTGACCTAAATTCTCTTTTCTCTCCATTATTAACTTAGGAGAGTTTCGGCAGGCACTCAGGAGATACGGGGACCGGCCCCTCCCCCCAGCCCCACCCCTCGGACCCGGGGGCCAAGTATTTCTAAAAGGTTAGAAAGAGGGGTCCCCGACGGGCCGTTTAACTCCTAAATAGGAGGGACCTTGTGCAGTTCTCCCGAGCACCCCGAGTGCCGTCAACCTGCAGAGAGTCGTTGGCTGTGTCCCCTTCCCTCCGTAAACGTAGAATGTAAAACCGTCTCGCTAAAACCGGTAGCAAACGTGGTACTGACACAGAATCCCACGCGATGTGTGTTTATTTTCTCCCCCGTTCGGGTTGTTTGAGTACTCGCAGGCCGTGAGAATTTACTTTTCTCACGGAAGTTAGACATACCGTGGATGACTCACACACATCGATGTCTGGTTTTCTTTCACACAGCCGTGTGCCGTCGTGGCCGCCTCGATGTCCCGCATCACTTAAAAATGCTGCCTTTTCACGGTCATTTTGACTCGGGGGAAGGGGCAAACGTCACACGGTGCCAGATCCGGTGAGTAAGGTGGCTAAGGACACGCCATAATATTTTTATCCGACAGAGATCGCCATAGCAGAAGCGATGAGCGACACGGAGCTTCTCCGTTGTGATCACAAAGTACGGTGAACGCTGTTGCGTCGTGCCCTTCAAGACAAAGGCAGGTATCTTCGACGTAGGAAGCGGCACATCGAACCTTACCGTGTTTCTCCAAAAATAAGACCGGGTCTCGTGTGGATTTTTTCCTGCAAAATATGCTTCGGGGCTCATTTTCGGGGGCCGTCTCATGAAAAATCATGCCGGGGCTTATTTACCGCTCGGGTCTGATTGTTGGGGAGAGGTGGTAGTAACGGTGCGTGACGAGTTTCCACTCGCTCTGTGCGGTCAGTCGTGTGTGAGCTACGGTTGACTGAAGGCGTGTTTTACAGCAGGCCGTGAATCGTCCTCCGTCGTGACAACGCCCCGCGTCACACATCGCTTCTGGCCTACGGCGATTCCCGTCGCAGGAACACACGACGGTGTGTCCTCCTCCGCCCTATTCGCCGGCTCTGGGACCGTACGAGTTCTGGCTTTCCCCCGAAGTCAAAACGATTCAGGATATCGAGGCAGCCACAACACGGCCACTAAAGGCACCCGTGAGAGAGGACTTCCAGAACTGCCTCATAGAGAGTGGCGATGACAATGGGATAAGTGTGTTTGAGGCGAGTGGGAGTATTTTGAGGGGAGATGATGGCGATGAATCTTTCGGTGTCCTAATTTCCTTATATTTACCCATTCACCGTATCGTCCGATCACACCTTGTACATCGGAATCAGAGGAAGAGACGTAAGGAGGATCACGTGAGTTCCCTCGGTGGTAGTCGAATGGGGTTGGAGAGAGAAGAGTGGAGAGATCTGTGGGATCGGATAAAAGTAAAATGGAGGACACATACTTCTTTCTTTTACACCGGTGGACGCGAGATAGTGAATCATGAATGTTTACAGCACGGAGACGGTATTCGGCCCGCGAGAGGAGGGTGAGGATTTCTGTGGTCTCGGGCTCCGGTGCGGCAGGTCTTGCCCCGAGGGGTACAGAGAGAGGAATGACTCTGAAATTCCGAGGGTCTGTCATCTTCAATGCCAAGAGACGACAGAGGGTCTCCCTGCAGGTAAACATTGACCTTTGTCCGAAAAAGTACGGGCCAGAGATGTGACCGCTGCCTACGACCCACTTTCAGTTACCACGCTTCCCCGAAATAAGACCTAGCTGGACAATCAGCTCGAATGAGTATTTTGCAGTCAAGATGAACGTAAGACCCAGTCTCACAGAAAATCCGGTATGACGTTCTATTCTATTAAAAAGACAGGGTCTTATATTAATTTTTGCCCCAAAAGACGCACGAGAGCTGATGGTATGGCTAGATCTCATTCTGGAGAAACACGGCAGTAATTTCTATGTGTTTACTTTTGGTGTCGATACCCTGCCGCCTGCAGGGCTGGCCCCTTCCAGACCAGTCAGGTTTAGGATGTGCCTCCTTTTTTGTCCACGAGGAGGGGATCAGATTTCACGTCAGTGAACTGCATGCTCATAAACTGTGAAAACGATCAATTGTCTGTTTTTACCACCGTGATAAAAACACACGTGCAGTCACACAGACACTCTAGTGTGTTCGGCGTTGTCTCCTACTCCTCTCTGCGCCCAAACGGATCCTCAAATGAGAGTATTTCTTTTGAAGAGGTGACCGGAGACGGAGACTAGAAAGGGGTTGTGTCTTGAAGCGAACCGGCACGGGCTTAGAAGACTCCCGAGCACGGGCGCGACAACACTGCCACCTTGTGACTGACCGCTGAAACTGCGACCCGATCGACTGGGGTGCAGGGTCGTTGAGGGGAGGGGGAGGAAGGGAGGGAGGGAGGGAGGGAGGGAGGGAGGGAGGGAGAGAGAGAGAGAGAGGGGAGAGAGAGAGAGAGAGAGAGAGAGAGAGAGAGAGAGAGAGAGAGAGATGAAACGTCACGGGGAAGTGCCGGTGGTGGAAACGTCCCCCTCGTAGGAGCTCGGGGAGAAGTGACCGATCCCGAAAACGGGGTGGGGGGGGGTCAGAATAGAATGTTGAAAGGTGAATTGTCCTGACTCGCCAAAGATCGTGACGGTCCGTGTAGGCGTGTGTAACGTTTTGACCCCCACAGTTTGAATGTTGCGAGCGGCTCTCCGCCCCCCCCCCCGCCCCGCCCCCGCCCCCTCCTCCCCTCCCCCTCCCCCGTCACGGGGACGATTGGAACGTGGCCTGTCTTCGGTATCGGTTTCGGCCGGCACCGTCATTTCACAATCCTGCACTACCCCGCCAGACGCGAGCACTGGGGACCGTGCGTGTGTGTAGACGTCACCTGTCTGGCTCGTGGGCTTCTTCTGTCTGGGAGAGACCCTCCCCTCCCTCCGCTGGAAAAAGATGGAATGAAAAGGGGGAAGAAAAAGGAGACGATGCTCCCGCGGTCGCGGTCGTCCTCTGAATACGTGCCCGGTTGCCGTGTTGCGGTCGACGGCCCCCCCCAGATTCTTCTGAGTCTTCCCGGGAGCCCGGGAGCCGCTCGGGGGAGCGCCGGGAGGCCTGAGCGCCCCGGGCGTGGTTTCACTCACGTCCGAGGCGCCGGGCCTCGGCCCCGGAGTGGCGCGGGGGCGGTCTGTTTCCCGTTCCTGCCGACGCCCGGCCGGGGTGGGGGGATTTATTATTACTTACGGTGATGACGACGACGACGACGACGTATTCCACCCCCCACCCCACCCCCCACCCCGATTCCCGGTCAAACAGATCCGGGAAGGGGGGGGCGTTGGGGGGAGTGAAAAGGGGAAGGGGTGAATGAGTACAGATTGGTCGTGGCACGGTAGTCACGGGGCTGTGAGGTACGGCGTAAGGAATGTAGTCGACCCTATGGCGATCACCGTGGACGGTGTCACACGGGGACCGGATCGTGTGGTCGGGGCGATGGTGCGGGGACGGCGTTGGGGGCAGGGTGCCGAAGGGGAAGGGATAAAGAAATAGCCACGGGCGTGTCGAGCAGAGGGAACACGACCGAGGATGTGGTCGTGACCGTGTACGTGGTGCCGGGTGGGTACCGGTCCGGGGGATCGCTTCCTGCACTGTCTAGATGTCTAACCGCTGTGCGGTACACCTGAAGCTGATATGGAATGGTATTGACCGTGGACTGTCATTGAGACATTAAAAGGGGGCGGGGGAGACATAGAGAAGAGGGAGAGGTCCGAAGTTCCAGATAGGAAACAGATGCCGTAAATCGCCGTGTATAATGCGCACCGTTTGGCCCGAGTGTCTGAGGGGAAGATGAGGATGCGCGTTCTACGCGGCTCGGGCCGATTCCGTACGTGGTTGAGTATTTTTTCATTCTTTTATTGACGCTTCTGAGTTAAAAGCGTGATCCTAGACGTCGATCACGATATCCGCATGACCGATAAGTCAATACCCTGGCGTGGGATCATCGGTTTTGTGGAACTCGGGAGGAACTGGCAGCGGCCAAGAGTTCTTGGCCTTCAAGGGTGCGTAAAAGGCCTTGAGGGTGTGACCGGTACGTGAAACGTCTCGAACCTCGCACCTGTTCTTGCGTTCTGTAATTACTCGTTACGTAAAATTTCTCATACTGGAACGCGTCAAAGACTGGACGCTAGAATTCCCTTGTGATGCAGAAGATGGGTACCGAAACGTAAAGACACACGGGGGGGGGGGAGGGGATTAAAAGGAAACGTCCTCCCCCCCCCCTCGAAAGATTGGGCCAAAGACGTGGGTGCGCGGTCTACCGGGGGGGGGGGGGCGTTATACAGTGCAAAATACGGTACTCCAGGAGGTGGGTCCCCGTGGACTGGCTACCACGTGTGTCCGAGACGAATACGGCGTCGCACGTGAGCTGTCTTTCGATCAAGATCTCGCGCAAAAGGAAGAAAACGAAACCAAACCCAAGATTCCCCCCTCCCCCGCCCGCCCCGGGTCCCCCTTGAGCGGCCGGGGTCGCGTCGTGGCGGCCGGGAGCTCGGTGGCCGAAGCCGGCCCGCTCCGGGCCCGGAGAGGCCATCCGAGGTGGGCCGGGACGAGGTCCGGCGACCGTGCCGGCGGCGGGGCGCCCTCGCCGGCTCGCGATCCGGATCCGTCCCGCTGACGTTCGCTCCGGTTGTCGGGCGCCACCTGGCGGCCGCTTTTATATCGTCCCTTCCCTCCGGAGCTCCGGCGACCGCGCCAAGGGGAGGGATCTGGCCGCTGTGCCCGGGGAGGCGTCGCGGGCGGCCGGCGTCACCGGCGGAATCGTCCCGGTGGTGCCGTGGAGACGGCGCGTCGCCCGTTCGCCGGAGATTGGAGGTGCAGGTTTCTGAGGGAGTGACCGCCGCCCGTCCCCCGGGCTGCCCGGTCGCGTCGACCGGCGCTCGCCCGTGCCCCTCCGCTCGCGGAGGAACGCTGAGAGGGCGGGACGCGCCCGCGCGCCGGCCCGCCCGCCCGGCCCGCGGCCGGGCCTGCCCGGCGTCGGCCCTTCCGTGTCGATCGCACTTTGTTTTCTCTCCCCCGCGTCCCGCTCCGGAGGCTGCCCGCCGACCCGGGGCCGCGCGGGATGGCCCGGCCAGGGCCCCGCGGGCCCGTCCGCGGTCCTTCCCGCGGGCCTGTCGTCGGACGCCCCTCCGCGGGAATTTTCACCCAAGTCCCGATCGGGAGACGTTGACCGTACGCCGCCCGCGCGTGTGGCCGGGGAGGGAGTCCCCGGCCCGCGTGCGTGCTCGCGGGGGACGGTGTCGCCGGACGCGACTCTCCGGAGTCCCGTTCCGGCGGCGGGGACCGGGGCCGGGCCCTGCGGGGAGGCACGTGGAGGGCGAGGTGGACCGGGACGGGGGGCACGCGCGGGTCCCGGTCGGTCCGACTCGACTTTTCCTCCCCCGTTTTCCCGTCCCCAGAGACCGGGCGGCCGGGCGGCCGGGCCGGTGGGGGTGGGCCGTCGGAGGCCCGTTCGTCGGAGGCGCCTCGGTGGTACGTTTCCCCTCACGCCCCCTCCCCGAGTCCCAGTTCGGAGGCGCGGTGGTTCGTGGCGGCCCCTGCCCGCGCCTGCGACCGTTGCGGTGGGGAGTATCTCGTCTCCTCGCCCTCCTCGCCTGTCTTCGGGGCTCCCCTGCTTCGGGGGTCGACCAGGTGGCCCAGCCGCTCCTCCCGCTAGCGGGGATGGGGTGGTGACCGGGGTCCGGTGGCCCGAGACCCGTTCCGAGGAGGCCGCTGAGGTCCGTGGATAGGCGCCGCCGACGGGCGCGGTGATTTTTTTCGCCAGAGATCGACATTTTGTGCCACCGGAGAGGTGTGGACACGCAGTCCTCTGGCGAACGGTCCCCGACGGGGGCCGGGCTCCTCGGCGCGAGCGCGTGGGGTGCCCCCCCGCGGGGCGCTCGCCCGCCGCCCGGTGCCCGGGCCCTCCCGTCTCTGGTTCGTGAGCCGCCCGCTTGGGCCTGCGCGCCGGCTCGCGCATAATCCAGGCGTTCCCGGAGGACCCGCGGTCGACACGAAGCCCTCCGGTCTCTGGTACCCGAGGGTGGCGGGGGGTGGCAGGCGTTGCGGGGTTGTCTCGCCGCGCGCGCCCCCCTCGCCGTGCATTCACACGGGCGCGGTCCGGGTGCCTAGGTGCCCCGTTCTGCGGCTGGCAGGCGCTGCCTCCTCGCGGGGCCCTCGCCGCCAGCCGAGCCCTGCGGGAAGTGGGGTGTGCGGCGAGGCTGAAGCAGGCTCCTCTGATCGTTGTCCTCGCTGCGCTACCTTCCCCCGTGGCCTCTTTGCCCGTTGTGTTCTCCGATCGATGTGGTGACGTCGCGCTCTCCCGGGCCGGGCCTAAGCCGCGCCAGACGAGGGACGGACATTCATGGCGAATGGGACCGCTCTTCTCGCTCTGCCTGCGGGCCCCTCGCCTCTCCCGCCCGCCCGATGGCGGTGTGTGGAAGGCAGGGGTGCGGACTCCGGCCCGACCCCGTTCCCCCCCGCCTCCTGCCTCACGGCGCCGGCGGGGCCAGGGGTCTCCTGACGCAGCGGACACTCTCCGCCCGGCCTCGGCCGTGTCTCGCGTTGCGGCTCTCCCCGCGGCGGGGAGGGCCGTCCCGCCGTCGCGCCCTGCGCGCCTCGCCCGGCCCTCTGGTGGTGCCCCTGGAGCGTTCCAGGTCGTCCCTCAGGTGCCCGAGGCCGAGTCGGTGGCGTCGCTTCCCGCTCCCGGCGGCCCCGTCGGGTCAATCCCGGTCAAGTGTGTGTGCGGGGGTCGAGTCGGTAAGGTCGAAGGAGGGAAGGAGGCATTCTCCCTCTCCCCGCTCGCGGGGAGGCGGCGGGTGCCTCGTCGTGTGCCCCCTGCTCGCGTCTGGCGTTCGGGGCCCGACTCGGACGGGCGCCGTGCCGCGTCTCACCCGTCCCCACGCTGCTGGGGGCAGGTGCCGCGCGGGCGGTCGTGGCGGCCCGGGGCCGGTGAATTTCCGGCCGCTGGCTGTCTGTGAAGGGGTGTGCGGCGCGCTCACGCTACTCGTGGACGACGGCGTCTTTCGCCCTCGTGTCGTTGTGCGCGCTGTGCTCCCGCCTGAGGCCTCCGTTCGCGGAGGCCGTCGTCCGTCTCCCTCTTACCCGTACCGCAGACCCCCAACCCCAGGCGCCGGCGTCCGAGCGCTCTGGCCCGTGCCCGACGGGGCGTGTCCCGGGTCGGGGGCGATGCCCCCCTCGGTGAGAAAGCCTTCTCTAGCGATCCGAAGAGGGTGCCTTGGGGTACCGCATCCCCCAGCCGCCGCCCCTCATCTGCGCGTGTCAGTTTGGCCAGCCAAGGGGGCCCCTCCGCTCCGTGTGGCGAGGGGCCCCCGAGCGGTGCTCTCCCGGCCTACCGCGGCCCGCGCCTCCCCCCACCGAGTCGGGGGAGGGTCACGCACGGGCCCGGGCCCGGCATCCCCGGCGCGGTTTTGAGGCCGCGTTGCTGTGGGCGCGTGCGGCGCTTGACGCCGCGCGGCGAGGTGTGTGGGGCGGGGCGGCTCGGCCTCCGACGCCTCCCGCTTCTCCGCGTCGAGCGGCTCTCCGCCCGCTCCCGTCCCGAGCCGCGGCCGGTGGGCGCCGCGCGGGCACGGGTTGGGGCCGCCTCGCTCGGGGGTGTCGTTCCCCGGGGTGTGGGTTTTTCCCGAGCCGCGACCGGACGGCTGGAGAAAGAGAAAGACGGACGCCGTCGGGGGGGGTTTCCCCCTCGGCGGCGCCAAGTTCGCGCGGGGGGCCCCCGGCGGAGGGGGCCGGGCAGCGGCCAGGCTCGCGGGAGGGTGGCCGAGGCCGGTCGGCGTCCCGGGCGTCGCGGGGCCGCCCTCGTGTGTGGCGGTGGGATCCCCGTGCGTTTTCCCGGCGGCCCGCCTTGCGCCCTCGGCCCTTCCACGGGGTGCCCGGCCGCGCGCCCGCGCCCTTTCCTCGCGGGGCCTCCCGTCTTGCGCGCGGCCTCCTCGCCGCCGCTGCCGATTCACCCCTTCGCGTCCGGGAGCTTACCGAGGCCGGCCTCTCGCCGCGCGGGTGTCGCCCCCGCCCCTTACATCGGGGGCGGACGGCGGCTCCCCACGGCGGGGCGTCCCTCGGGGCCCGGTGACGCGGCGGGGTTGGGTGGGCGCGCGCGCGCGTGTGAGGCGTGGCGAGGTCGGCGGGGTCCGCGGCGGCGGCGGCGGCGGGCCCCGAGCTTCCCCGCGAGGTGCGGTGTGTCTTTGACGGGGGAGACGGAGCCAGTCGGCTCCCCGGGTGCCGCGGGACCGCCTTCGTTGCCCGGCGGTGAGACCCCGCGTGCGTTCCCGGTGGCCCGACTCGCAACCGACGCCTGCTTTCCGGCGCCCCGGAGCGCTTCGCGGGGAGCCTCGCGTCTCCGTTCCCGCCGCCGCCTCAGGGCCCCCCGGCCGCCTCCTCCGTCGCTCTCTCTTCTCCGTCGTCCGTGTTTGCCGACTCGGGGGCTCCGCGCCCCGGTGCGCATCGCCTCCCCCGGGCCCGCCGCGGCTCCCCCCTCCGTGTCCGCCGCCGCCCGCCGCCAGTCGGCGGCGTTGCGTGCGGGCGAGGGTTGCCGACGACCCCGTCTGCGCGGCCCCGCGCGGACGTGCGCGCCCGAGCGGGCGCCGGGGCCCGGCCGGCCGTCGTGGCCGCCGGGGCCGCGCCGACCCCGGACAGGGCCCGGGGCTCGACGCCGGCCTCGGCCCTCGACGCGACCGCCCGGTG